>NW_017670906.1:364014-405473 GCF_001879085.1 Nicotiana attenuata | reverse complement strand
AAAACCGTTACATCGGCCTCCCTTCTTCCTCTAACCGGGACAAATGGTCCGCTACTTGGTTCTCGCTTCCCTTCCGGTCCACTATTTCTAAGTCAATTCTTGAAGGAGTAACACCCACCTCATCAATCTTGCTTTGGAATCTTTTTTGGTCATTAAATATCTAAGGGCGGCATGGTCCGTGTGCACAATCACCTTGGCCCCCATAAGATAGGGCCGAAATTTCTCCATGGCAAATACAATGGCCAATAACTCCTTCTCCGTCACCGTGTAATTCCGTTGAGCTTCATTCATAGTCTTACTTGCATAATACACGGGATGGAACATTTTGTTAACCCTTTGACCCAACACCGCCCCCACTGCAACATCACTAGCATCACACATTAATTCAAAGGGCAAACTCCAATTAGGTGCAGTTATGATAGAGGTAGTGGTCAACTTGCGTTTTAAGAGTTCAAAGGCCTCCATACACTTTTCCTCAAAAACAAACTTCGCATCTTTCTCTAGTAGCTTGCACAATGGATTCACAACCTTCGAGAAGTCTTTGATAAACCGCCAGTAGAACCCGGCGTGTCCAAGAAAACTCCTCACCCCTTTGACAGAAGTAGGGTGAGGGAGCCTCGAAATCACCTCAATTTTCGCCTTATCAACCTCAATCCCATGTTTTGAAATCTTGTGGCCCAACACTATACCTTCTTCAACCATAAAATGGCATTTTTCCCAATTGAGAACTAGGTTAGTTTCTTCATAACGAGCCAAGACTTTATCCAAATTCACCGAGCATGCATCAAAAGAGTCACCAACCACACTAAAGTCGTCCATAAAGACCTCCAATATGTCCTCCACCATATCGGTGAAAATAGCCATCATGCAACGTTGGAAGGTCGTCGGAGCATTTCACAATCCGAATGGCATCCAGGAGAAAGCAAATGTTCCATAGGGGCATGTAAAAGTAGTCTTCTCTTGGTACTCCGGGGCAATTAAAATTTGATTGTAGCCCGAGTACCCATCCAAGAAACAATAGAATGCTCTCCCCGCAAGACGATCTAGCATTTGGTCGAGGAATGGCAAAGGAAAATGATCCTTGCGGGTCACCTTGTTAAGTTTTCGGTAGTCCATGCAAACTCTCCACCAGGTAATGGTTCGAGTGGGAATAAGCTCATTGTTGTCATTGGGCACCACCGTCATCCCTCCTTTCTTTGGCACACATTGGACCGGAGAAGTCCACGAACTGTCAGAGATTGGATAAACCACACCGGCGTCAAGCCACTTGATAACCTCTTTCTTTACCACTTCTTGCATCGCCTCATTGAGTCTTCTTTGATGTTCAAGGGACGGCCTTGCATCCTCCTCCAAGATGAACTTATGCATGCAAAATGCGGGGCTTATTCCCCTAATGTCCGCCAGAGTCCATCCTATTGCCTTTTTTCGCCTTTGAAGCACCTCCAAAGCAGCCTCCACCTGCAAGTTAGTAAGGCAAGAAGAAAGAATAACTGGAAGAGTTGAATTAGAGCCCAAAAATTCATACCTGAGGTGTGGAGGAAATGGCTTCAACTCCAACACTGGTGGCTCCTCAATGGATGGCTTAGTTGGTGGTGTTTTGCGGTTTTCAAGATCCAAAGATAACTTCCTAGGCTCATATGAATATGAACCCATACCATGCAATGCATTCACACACTCCACTCTGCTAGCATCATCTTCTACATCCATGCCAAGAAGTACAGCCTCAAGAGGATCTTCAACATTTATCATGGAACTTGTGTCATCCACTATCACAGTTGTGACAATGTCCACAAGTGAACACACTTCCGTGCTATTGGGTTGCCTCATTGATTTGCAAACATGAAATACCACCTTCTCATCTCCCACTCGGAATGTCAATTCGCCTACTTCAACAACAACCAAAGCCTTCCCCGTAGCTAGGAAAGGTCTCCCAAGAATAATCGGCACATCAAAATCCACTTCACAATCCAATATGACAAAGTCGGCCGGCAATATGAATTTGTCCACCCTGACAAGCACATCGTCAATTATACCCAAAGGCCGCTTCATCGATCGGTCCGTCATTTGAAGTCTCATCGAGGTTGGCCTAGGTTGCCCAATTCCCAAAGTCTTGAAGACTGAATACGACATCAAATTAATGCTAGCCCCCAAGTCACAAAGGGCCTTAGCAAACTCCGCACTCCCGATAGTGCAAGGAATAGTAAAAGCTCCTGGGTCTTCAAGTTTCAGGGCCATAGAATGCACTATCGCACTAACTTGGTGCGTCATCTTTATAGTTTCACAATCCATGGAATGCTTCTTTGTGACCAAATCCTTCATGAACTTTGCATAGCCCGGCATTTGATCAAGTGCCTCCACCAAAGGCACGTTGATTGTAAGGCTTTTCATCATGTCTATGAATTTCTTGAACTGATTGTCATGCTTTTGCTTTGCTAACCGCTGAGGATAAGGTGGAGGTGGTCTAGGCAAGGGTGCCTTGGCTTTTGGCACCACCGGCTCCGGAATATCAATTATGTGCTCCCTAGACGGGTTCACGGCCTCTTGAGTTTCCACCTCGGCCTCATCAATATCTATTCTCACTTCCTTATTCACATTTGTCTCAACCACATCTTCAACAATCAAAGGATCCACATCTTCTTGGAGCTCAACATCATCATTCACCACTCGATTTTCATTTGAGGCTTGCATATCACCGACTCTTCCGCTTCTCGTTGTGACTGCCATCACATGATTATTACCTCCCTTTGGGTTCACTACCGTATCACTTGGTAGTGCTCCCTTAGGTCGGGTATTCAATGCTTGAGAAATTTGCCCTATTTGGACTTCTAGGTTCCGGATAGATGTGTTGTGTGAAGCCAATTGTGCATCCGAGTCTTGGTTCTTTTTCATCATCTGCTCGAACATCATTTCTATCCGTCCCATATCACTTCCGGACGAACTAGACCCTTGAGATTGAAAGGGGGGTGGATTGTTTGGTTGTTGGAACACGGGGGGCCTTTGAAAGCCTTGCCCCCTACCACCATTATTCCACCCTCCTTGATTGTTATTGTTGTTGCTCCAATTATTGTTCTTCCCATTCTAATTGCCTTGATTGTTACCTTGATTACCCCAATTGTTGTTCTGATTGTTGTTGTTCCAATTGTTACCGCCTTGTTGTTGGTTATTGTTATTCCAATTACCGCCGCCTTGTTGATTGCCCCAATTGCTTTGGGGACTCCATTGTTGATTCCCTTGATTTCCTCTATTTTCTTGGTAGTTATTGACATATTGGCATTCCTCACTTTGATCATCATAGCACTCATTCGAACAACCACCACCATCATTGTTGTTGTCAAATTGCTCACCATTACCTTGAGGTTGTTATTGCCCTCTTTGCCTCCTTTTCAACATAGAGACACTCTCCATTGCATTGACTTGGCGCGGGTTTTGGACTTGTTGCAATTGCGCCTTCGCCAATTGATTCATAGTTGTTGTAAGTTCGGCAATAGCTTGGCCATGATCGTTCAACTCCTTGTGCAAATGGATGAATGTGGGGTCACCTTGGGGCACATTCGCTCGGCTTTCCATGCCGAAGACGTGTCGGCCATTTCATCAAGTACATCACATGCCTCTTGGTAAGAAAGTTCCATAAAGTTCCCTCCGGCCAATTGGTTCACAATGCACTGGTTCGTGGTGTTGATTCACCGATAAAAGGTTTGTTGTATCAACGCCTCAGTCATGTCGTTATTAGGGCACTCCTTCACCATTGTTCTATATCTTTCCCAAATTTCGTGCAAAGGTTCCGTTGGCATTTGTTTGAAAGCTAGAATCTCATCCTGAAGAGCCGCCATATGACTTGGAGAAAAGAACTTGGCAATAAATTTGTCCGCCAATTCATCCCATGTGTGGATAGAATGATTTGGAAGCCTTTCTAACCAGTCCAACGCTTTACCCTGAAGAGAAAACGGGAAAAGCCTCAATCGCAGCGCATCTCTAACACGTTTGTTTGTTTGCTGCCCCAGCATGTATCTACGAACCCCTTCAAGTGCTTGTATGCATTTTGATCGGAGGCGCCCGTAAAATACCCTCTTTGCTCGAGCAAGGTCAACATGACATTTGTGATTTGAAAGTTCCCCGCTCGGATTCGAGGAGGAACAATGGCACTCGCGTACCCTTGATTTGGTAGAACTCTTAGGACTGCTCTTGGCGGTGGCGGAGGAGGGTCTGGAATAGGATTGTTGTCATTTGCGTTGGCCTGACGGCCTCTATGTGGAACTTGAGGTGGTTGAACCTCTTCGGGCTCAAGATCATCTACCTCCTCCCCCGCATTCACGTTGCCAAGAGGGTCGTTTGCATTAAGAGCCATAGTACCTGAATGATCGACACAAACAAAATTAGTAAACAAGAAGGAAAGAGAAGCAAAACACAAAACGAGCTAAACAGATAGTCAGCACCGTAAGCTCCCCGGCAACAGCGCCAAAAAGTTGATCGCTGCCGACTCAACACTACACTAAGGTAGGAAGAGCGGGTTGCAACAGCTTTTACCTGGATAGTGGTTCGGGATCGAATTTCCACAGGGAGCTAGTAATGGAGTTGTATTGTCTGTTTAGTCTAGAATTGCAGTTGTGCCTCTAATATCACTTCAAACATCCTTGGTTTTGATTTTTATATCTACTATTATAAGACTAGTGTTTGAAGCTAAATTATGCTACGGAGATATTGCTAAGTTGTAATTAATATAGAGAAAGGCACTAGGGTCGTGGCATTGCCTAGGTGGCTAACTAACGGGTATATGCTACTAAGGATAAATTAACATATTTGGGGCTTATGCTATAACCGTTGCTCAATTGTACCCACTCTCACACCTCTCGGTAGAGAGAGTGATTTTGCCCAATTGACTCTCCCGAGACCAATTGGGTAGGCCAATTAGACCAAGCAACTAGGGTTCAAGTAGGGTAATTACTCTCTCGAGGTTTAACCCGTTAATTGGGACTACCATTTCTCATGGGTCCATCCCAATTTCTTGTTGGGTCAATTTTGGTGTCATAGACTCTCTTTCTCAAGAAGAGTTAAACCCACCAAGCTAGAATCAGTGTTTGCAACCACCAATCCTTAA
The DNA here is from genome assembly GCF_001879085.1 of Nicotiana attenuata. Classification (NCBI taxonomy): domain Eukaryota; kingdom Viridiplantae; phylum Streptophyta; class Magnoliopsida; order Solanales; family Solanaceae; genus Nicotiana; species Nicotiana attenuata. The sequence continues at coordinate 400,378 of NW_017670906.1, read as the reverse complement.
TTAAAACCTAAAATTAACCCAAATAGCAAACACCCAATATCAATCTATCCTTAGATGGCAACACCCATCAATTACCCACACTAGGGTTGAGCCACAACCCTAGCTAGTGAGTTTAGCTACTCATGCTAGATGCAGAAATTAAAGAAATAGATGAAGAAGCAAACATATTAATTGATTACTAAGGAAGAAATACAATATTGAAGGTCAAAAATGCCAAAAATGGCTAAATCGAGTGTTCTCACGAGCTCAGCAGCTTCAGAAAAACAAAACATAACCTAAAAATGGGAAAAGGATCTATTTATAGTGGCTGGAAAAACTAGACAAAAATACCCCTGCGGGGTTAGCACGGCCGCGGGAGCTCTTGAACTGTTGAAATTTAACTCTCTGAAGTTGAGGGACGCGGACCGCGCGAAAGTGTAGCGCGGCCACAGGAGCTCTGGCGCGGACCGCGTAAGTGTGACCGCGGCCGCGTGGCTTGCTTTGGTCCCAACTGGCATCTCTCTGAATCTCTTTACGCGGGCCGCATGAAAAAGTGGCGCGGCCGCGTGAGCTGAATGCGGGCTGCATAAATCCAACCACGGCCGCGTTGTGAGAGCCCTGAATATGCACTTCTGTGAATCTCCTAGTGCGGCCGCGTGCACTTTTGTGCGGTCTGCACTAGGCTCTTTTTTCCGTCACTTTACTTGGCCTTTGATACTTGAGCAGGTTTCACTCCGTTTCGAGCCGATCTTTGACATTTTAGTCACTTTGTCGCTCAAACCTGCAATCAAGCACAACCTGTGAGCATTTTGCGATTATTTTGTATCAAATTATACTCAAAGCATAGGCAAGTAAGGGCATAAAACACGTTAAAATCCTACTTATCAGTGCGCACCTGCGAAAATCACTTAAAGGACTTGGACCACATCTGTGCCCAGTCACCGCACCTGCGGTGCCGCAGATGTGCCCAAATAACCGCATCTGCGGTTCTTCTCCTAATGGCCCATACACGCACCTGCGGTCTCCTTGCCGCATCTGCATACTCGCACCTGCGGTACCCAATCTGCAGGTGCGGTTATGACAGGAGCAGCAAAATCTGCTGCATCAACTTAGTTCAAATCCTTCCATTTATGGCGCCCCCTTTTTCCTCGCGGATTTCGGGTTTTGACATTTCTTTGGGATGGTTCATTTCCTTTTGGGTATTGCGTATGGATTTGAAGAGTCGCCACCTAACGAATTTAAGGTGCGTTAGGGCACCTAAAGCAAATAACTCGTAGATCGATTTGCATTACCAGAGATTGGGTAAGGGCTTGAAATAACCTTGAGGGGAAGGTGTTTTGCACCCCTCGAGGTCCACAATGGTGGGTCCCGGCCAAACTCGAATTAGGTGAATTAGTCTTATAAGCAAACAAAGCAATTTAGACAAATAGATATCACGTTTAAAACAAGGGGTAAAAAGGGTCCTAGGTTTTTTAGCCTATTGGATCACTTTTGTGCAATACTTGGTAATCGTCCCCAAGTTGGGGTGCTACACATAGCATTAGCGCACAGGTCATCATATCCTTTTCTACCCGATTACCATCCCCTTAATGGTTATATAAGCAATTCTAATTAAACGTACTCTATGCGTGCATTACCCGTCCCCTACTTAAGGTCCTGGAGGTATTTAGGACTTCTAGTTAAGGTGAATCTAGACTCTCCTATAGTGTTTCAAAGGAGAAAAATCTATGCGACAAGCAAAACAAATAGGATTGTCAGATAAAGGAGCAGTGAAAGGCTCACATTTACCTCCACAAATAAGCAGACAATAGCACGTCTCAAACAGTAAGATATCAGATATTTCAAAGGATCCTAGAGAAGGATACCTAGGTGAGTATGACAAACAATATATATGCAGCATCGTGTTAAAGCGAGGCAATAGAGACCTAATCAGTTTGCCTACTGATTTTAGGGCTTGCTGAATCTGGGCAATTCACAAATAATTAAACAAAACACAGTTTTACAATTTGCAAGATTTTAATTATCCTACAAGCTTGCCTAGGCGTGGATCTGAGATGTGCTATAACATGATATCTAGTCATAATAAGAGTCTTAATAGGCGAAGAAACGATTTTAAACAGGCAAATTTTATTCGTTATGTCCTACAAACATGTTGTCTAATTGCTGAACATTACAGGATTGATTTTATACGCATTTATCTTTATAAACATGATATCTAGGTGTTGGGACTTTTTTTAAAACATATTCTTATAGACATGGTAGTTACTGATTTTAGGTGAATGCAATAAAAACCTAAAGCATGGTTTCTAATGCACATAGGACAATGAACGTGATTATTAGGCAGGATTAGTAACAACTTAGTGACAGGATTTCTAAGTGGACATGATTATGCAGAACTTTTAGAAAGCAGAAGTTTCAGAAACAAATGATGCACCTATAACCATATTCTCTAGTGCACAAAACAACCTATAAGCATGGTTTCTAATGCAAGTACCATAATCCTAAGAGAAAGATTTCTAATGCAAGCGAATAGTCATAATAATCCTAAGAGCATGATTTCTACCCGTTTTACCCACAAAAATATATAAAAATTCCTCCCTTTTACTAATCTCCCCAATATTTGCTTACAAGAATTATTATTACAGACCATAAATGAATTACAGAAATAAATAATACTATACTGTAGGGAGCCTGGATAGGCCCAAAGTAAACCTGGAAAACCAGGCCTTCAAACAGTCCAAAGTACCATATCTCATAGTGTCCAAGAGAGGGTATCCTGGTGTGTCAAAGTTCCCAAGGGCCTAAGGGACCCCGGGCAATGCTCACACCAAGATCCTTTTAAAGAGAAGTAGTTTTTGTGTAGTGTGGAAGGGCTAGCCCCAGTGTGCCAGAGTTCGGAGGAATCTCATGGATTCCTAGGCAGTACACACACTGGAGGGGTAGAATCCTAAGTATTCTAAGAGTAGGAGTGAGAGTGCTTGACAGAGTAGGAATAACTTTAGGAAAACATTATGGAAGTAAAACAGTTCAGGAGGGAGAATAGTTTTAAAGTGATGTTTTTTAGGAGCGAAAATAGTTTAGAGGTGAAAACATTAGGAGTAAAAATAGTTTAGAAACATTTTAAGAAAAGGTTCAGCCAACCGAAACACACAGAACAAAGTCACCAAGTTTCAAAACCAAGACTCACATTACCCAGCTTTAATTTAGTTTATTAGTTAACCCTAGGTGGGCATACATCATGCTGAGAACAGACAGTAACACAGAGAAGGAGCAGGGATTGGGAGCACAGAATCCTGAATCAGCAGCACATAGAAACAGGGTGAAGGCAGTCATGCTAGTTAATAGGGACATAGAGCAGACAAGGATATATAACAATTCACTAGGACATACTGATTTAGCGTCTAAATAGGAATCACTCAAATCTAACAGTCATACTTAGTGATTGGGTAAGCATACTAACTTAATGCAAGAGACAAGAAAGCACAGGATATAAGCACAGCAATAAACATAATGGTTAAACGCAGTGAGACATAGATCTAGATGCAGAGGTAGTCATGCTGAGTAATATAGAAAGGGCCAAGGAAAATACTAATTCAATTACACAAAGTAGCCATACTAGTTGGAGTTACAGGACAGGGAAGACAAGAGTCTTAGACACAAAGTAAACAAGTTGATTTAAGGCAATATTTGATACTCAAGCAGAAGTGACATTCTAATTAAAACAATGAACAAGAAAGAGTGAAACTAAAGCATGCTGATCAAAGCAGTAAATAGGAAAGAATATAGAATTACGTACATAAGCAATTAGACTAGTGCAGAAGAGACATGGACATTAACAGGAATAGAGTGTTGATACCCAATTTTCCCTATCTATTTTTATATTCAAAATACTTTCAAATACTATATATATGCGTATATAAATAGGCCTAAGTATTTTAATATTTTTCCAAATTTTTAAAAAGACTTTTAAATCAATTTATTGTTCATTTTTGCAGTATATAAACCAATAATTATTCCCAAAATTATCATCTTGGTGAATAACTTATTTTATTCTCATATTTATACCAAAATACAGCTATAGTAATTTTTTATACATTTTTTACAAATTTATTTGGTATTTTAAAAAGTCAAATTACATATAATTGTAATTTTAGCCTATTTTGAGAATTAATAACATTTTATAATTATGGAATTGGTTCCAATATTTTTAAATTAATATTTATATATTATTAATTGATCCAGTACTTTTAATTTTCTTTCAAAATAATTTTTTTACTATTTTTATAAAATAGAAAGGAAAAAACTGGCTATTTAAAATCTGGCCCATTTTTATTTCGATTATAGCCACATTGACTTCCCCTAATTGACCCAATTTCAAACCACAAACGGACCAGCCCAATTTCAATCTAACCCGCCCCTGACCCAACTAATCTAACCCGCCTGGCCATTCCTTTCTTACCATTTTAATTCACCCACACCCCTAACCCTAACTCATTTAACTCAGAGACGCTGCCTTGAAACCCCTTCGTCTCTCAAACTCTCTCGAATGTTCTTGAAACCCTAATCGCCTTCTACCATTTTTAACCGCAAACTCACAGGAATCCATGGCTTCTCAGGCCATGGATGGCCTATACCCATCTATCTCTGCTCTTGAACGCTGGGTGTTCGAAGTATCGAGGTCTGAACTCGATGGTGTCCCTTCATATTTTCTCCGATTCAAGGTTCTATGGCTTCTCCGGCTTTGTTCCGGCGTACCCACAACATTTCGAGCCTGGTTATGACTCATCCGACTTAGATCAGACCTTTTCCAAGCCTTTCTCGCTTTAGGGTTCCTCTGAAACCCTAGCTATCCGAGGTTTTCCTTGTTTGTTTTCCTAGATTGGTTCTATATATGTGCTCTACTTGAATTTTAAAACGTTTTCCCCAATTTTTCTTTCAAAAATTACTTCACTCCGACTTAGGGTTTCTGAAAACTCAAAATGTTTTTCTTCGACTGTTCTTTTCCTTTTTCTTTGTGTATATTTGTCACACATGCGCTTTTGCTGTTTTCTTATGTTTTTTCTGTGCCTTGTCTTTCTATTATGTTTCTACACCATGCTTACATGTTCGTCCTACTGTGTTTTTCCTATATGTCTTGTGGATATACTTTTCTGGTAATTTTGTGTTCTCCTACTGTATGTGTCTCCTACTGAGTTCTTAAGTTCCTTGCCTGCCTTTTACCGGACTTTGTTTGAGTTCTCTTTAAACATGTTTCGCCTACTATTTTCTTAAGTGTTATACTACCTCTTCTCTCTTCTGGACTTGTTTAAATCCCAGGTTTTCTTAAACATGTTCTTTCTACCCCCCACTATGTTCCGAATTAGTTTCTTCACTTTGTTGTTTCAAACTCGCTATTGTATGTGTGTGTTATTTGTCTCCTCGTCTCTGTATCTGATTCTAAGTAGAAACCCTAGAATTTGGGGGTTTTGACGAGTTTTGATTTTGTGTTTGGACTAGGGTTCTATTTTTGAACCCTAGACTCTCTTAGACTCATTCTGAGTCTATGAACTGAACTTGAACTTCTTTGTTTGTGACTCTGAGTTTTTCTATGCTAGTCTCTTCTACTGGTTAGCATAATAGTTCTTCGTGTTTAAGCATGGCTGTATGTTTTTATATGTGATGTATTCTTTCTTATGAAAAAGGTTTTCCAACTTATGTTTGATTCAGAATCCTTTTCTTTAGGCTTGATTAATTAGTACTGATTTTCCTTAAGTCAAGATTTTTCCATCTTCCTGACTTGGTTCATTCACATGAAATCTTCAATTGCTGATTTTACTGGATGTTGATTGATTGCCTTTCCTTATTTTGCACAAACCGTGTGCTATCAAACCTTTTTCTTAAATAAATCTCTATGTATATACCCTTCTTGTACTGCTTTGAAAAAGTGTTTGATCAACTTCTTGCCTTAATTATTTTACCCGTTTGAAATCAGAATCACTTAATCAAAGGGAAACCTTTCGTAATTGATTTTTTTAAATTATTCTCCTACCTATTTCTGCTTGCTTTCTATACTATAAATACATAACCTTCTTTAACACATCAGACACGGTTAATACGACCAACTTTCAATCACACATTCTCAATCCAATACTTTTGCACTACTCATAGTGCCCTTCTAAAATTATAGTGTTCTGACTGCTTGCTTGCACTCTGGCTTTACAAGACTACTGCTTTCTTTTCTTGCTTCCCTGAAACCGGTATGTTCTAGTTTGGTTTTTAGCCTCATCCCAATGTGTTTATTTTACAGTTTCTACATCCATGTCTGTTTTACTACCTATGTTTAATGTTAATTAGCATGTCAATTGCTTTGCATATGTTTCTACTGTGAATCCCTACACCTGTCTGCATTACTGCCTATGTTTAATGTTAATTAGCATGTCGATTCCTTTGTATATGTTTCTACTGTGAATTCCTGTACCCCTATTCCCCTCTATGTGTTTTGAGTTTAAGTTCAGAACATGGCAACATCCAAATTGTTGCTCGTGTCTGAACTTGATCCTTTAAGGGATCCTAACTCCCAAACAATGTGGCTAATAGGCTGGTTGGGGTGTGCCAGCACTTCCAATTGCTGGGTATGACCACCAGCCTGTCTTGGCTTTCCCCAGAATCCCCTCTATTGCACTCACACTCTCTCCTAGTTTCTAAGTTCTGCCCCCCTCCTATGAGCCTTGCTTTGGGACCTTGAGTTCCCTCTGAACTTGGACATTTGAGGGCTGGCCCTTCCACACTGCACTATAATTCAATTCTGTAATGAATTTGGGTGTAAGCACTGCCCGGAGTTCATGAGGCTCTTGGGAACTCTGACACACCCAAAAATGAGAAAGGCTTTGGGAATTCGATCCTTGGAGTTGGTTTACTTCATGCCTTAGACAGAAGACTGAATCAGGCTCTCCTTGGTTGGAAATTTTTAGTTTTTCTGATGTAATTTTACTTCTTTTTCTTATTCAATTCTGGGTTGTAATAATCTTGTAATAACTATTGGGGTTTTTAGTGAAAAGGGGAGGGTACATCATGCATGAAAGGGGTAGATATCATGTTCATAGGAATTTAATACGTCTTAGCAATCATGTCCTGTTTTCAGTTCTGTATGTTTCATATAGAAATCATGTTTATAGGTTACATATTTCATATAGAAACCATGTTCATAAGTTCTGCATTTTCATATAGAAACCATGCTTATAAGTTTCTGCACTTTTGTATTATCTAGAAAACATGTTTATAGGTTCTGCATTTCATATAGAAATCCTATTTATAGGTTCTACATTCTCATATAGAAACCATGTCTATAGCTTCCTGCATTACTTATAGAAACCATGTCTGTAGGTTTCCGTATTTCTGCATACCACATAGATAACATGGCTATAGGACTTCCCGAATTCTGCATATGCATCTATCACTAGGCAAATGTATTTATAGGTTTGAATAACAAACAGCATTCTAGACACCATGCCTATAGGACTTCTGTACTTTTATTTCGACTATAAACGTTTTTTAAATCATTTAGCACCAAGAAAGCATGCCTATAGGAGCTATCAACTAAATCTGAATTGCCTATTTTGCCTAAGTCTAAAAATCAGTAAATAGCATGGCTTAATATCTACGGAGTTTATGCTTTGTATAATCAACAAGTCTTCTTTTTTTTTTAAAAAAAAAAACTAATACGCTCCCGCATTGTTAGATATCATGTCTATAGGTTTCGTTTAGGCAAGCCATAAGGTGAATTAGTTAATAGGAATCAGACTTTGTTAAATTCCAACCAGCAGGCAGGTCTGATTCGGGTTTCTCATCTAAAACATGTAATAAATCAGTCTGCCTTCTGCTTCCTTTAAGTTTAATTAAGACCATAACTAGTACGTGCAAGACATGCTAAACGATCTGTCTTTAAGTTGAGGAGGCCTGTTTGAGCCTTTAATTGTTATGTGTTTCCCCATATCTGCTCTACATGTTTTGATTGTCGCCTTAGAATTTTATCCTTTTAAACCACAAAAGCCAAATCTACCTTCCCTTTAGGACTAGTAGCCCCAAATGCCTCCGGGGCTGATAGGATTTGGGACGGGTAGTAGCATGCAATAGGAAAATGAGACCATTCCGCATTTAATACCTTAACGAGGTGGGAAAGGGTAGATATGGATATGATGACCACGCGATAACACCACGTGTATAAATGGTTACCGGGTGTTGTGTGGGGTGATCCATATTATTTATAAACTTAGGACCCCCTTCCCTTTACTTGTTCATTTTTTGAACTTCAAAACTGCTTTCTTCCCCAAAACTTCCGCTTCTTGAACTTAATTGCTTGCAGAAATTATGTGCAAACCCCTTCCCCTTTACTTGTTTATTTTCAGAATTTCAAAACTACTCTCTTCCCAAACTTCAACCTCTTTAACTTCTTTTTTTTTAATTGCTTGCAACCATTACGTGAAAACTACCCTGTATTTGTGATTCTTGCTTGTTTACTTGTCATTTGCACTTAAAGTCACAATTATAGCATGGTCGGGAACCACACTAGTGGATCTTGAGGGGTGCCTAACACCTTCCCCTCGAGATAATTTCAAGACCTTACCCAATCTCTGGTTTTCTAAACCAAATTTCTTCTTAGTGTCGTAATGCACTAAATCATTAGGTGACGACTCTTCAAAATTGCAAACCCAATTCCCAAAAGAAAATGAGTTGTCTGCCCAAATGTCATAAACCCAATTTCGCGAAAAAAGGGGGCATCGACAGCATGGCGACTCCGCTGGGGATATCTTTAAGGCTTTTACCATTTCATGCTATTTGTGACTTTATGTTTCTTTACATGTCTTTACTTGTTTAAATGCCTTTAAGTATTTATTCTCTCTTCTACTACGAAACTGACTTGGCTATTTGTTTCTTTTCTTAATGGTTTCCTTTATCGCTTTCCTTTAATATTGTTGTAAATTATAAGAAACTGTTGTAATTATTACTCTATGAACATGCAAATACATGACAATTTGTTTAATTATTGTAACTGCATATTCAACATCATATTCCACTCGTGCCAAACAAAATACCATAGCAACGCTTATAATGAGTGGTTGCGCCCTCCCGATATTATCACCCCCTAAATCCGGCAAAGGCATATTCTCGGTAAAACCAGTCGATCAATGGTGTAGTCGACGGTTCCGTACCTTTCCCTCTTGAGTTGTCCGCTCAAGGGTACCAGTCTAATACTCCATAGAAACCCTACTCTGTTTAATTGTGCATGCATCATTGTCAAACCTAGCCGAGTCAGTTATGTTGTCCGCATAATGACTCTTTAAGATAGCCTTGTCCAAAGTCCCCTGGGTTTCCCTGAAACCCAAACGGACCCTATCACGTTCTGTGCATTTATTTGGAGGACTAAATGCTTGTTATGCTAATTGTTGATATTAAATAGTCGAGTCTGGTGGGGTAAGGGCCTAACCTTTTGTCTTGCAGAAAATGAGGCACGAAGTCCCCAGATTCGGCATAGTCACCAACATCCACCCTAAATTGCTAAACTGGTGAGGAGATCTTCATTCTAGCGATCAACCTCTTGTCAGGAAGTATCTAGGAAACCTACCCTCTCTCCTAGAAATTCAACCCGACAATAAAATCATAGAAGATGCCCCTCTATTCTGGGATTGTGATAGGTCGGTATTCCGCTTTGGAGACATTGAGATGACACCTTTGCTTGAGGAGATAGGAGGACTGGCTGGAATACCATGGGAAACTCCGGTTTTGTTGATGCCGGAAAGCCGCAAAGGTAGAGGTTTTCTCAAAATGATGGGTCTAAAGAAGAATCCTGACTTGACATGTTTGAAGGATTCGTACATTCCCTTTGACTATTTGTACTAAAGATACGGTCACAGCAAATCTTACCGTACTAATGCTGATGAGTTCGCCCTTACATCATTGGGTATATTAATCGAAGGGTCTTTGTCTTCATGTTCTGTTTCTTGGGGATGATAGTGTTTCCAGTGAAGAAAGCAAGAATCCATACCAGGCTAGCTATGGTCACCAAAACTTTAATGGAAGGAATTGACGGACAACCATTCAGTCTCGTGCCAATGATCATTGCGGAAATATACCAAGCCCTAGAAAGGTGTCAACAGGGAGCCAAGCATTTCGAGGGTTGTAATCTGCTACTTCAACTATGGCTCATGGAACACCTCCAAAAGGGTGAATACCGACAGGAAATCCATAGTAGAGACTGGGACGATCATATTTCCTTTCATCACTCGAAGCGAATGAATTACATGCCCAACATGTTCGCCCAATCGGAGAATTCTAGAGAATGGGTCGAAATCTTTGATAATCTGACTGAGGACTGAGTGCAATGGATGTTCGAGTGGTTCCCTACTGAAGAATTCATCGTTCGATCTAGGGATGCGCCATTTCTGATATTGATCAGTTTGAGGGGGACCTACCCTTATGTCCCTCTTCGAGTTATGAGACAGGCTGGTAGGAAGCAGGTTATACCAAGGGTCGACAAGATAAGTCACTTTCGGGCTGACTTCCAGAACGACGATAGTCCGCACAGGTGCAAGGCTCAGCATATGTGGCACTGCAAAATTGTCTTAGGGAAAGACACCATCGAACCGGGTCGCTACCATGCTGGTTATACCCCACATTATTCAGGCTGGCTGGAGGACAATCACAACGGTTTGGGTCAACCTTGGTTTGTTCGAGGTCACAGAATCATCGATGGAAAGGCTGAAGCACAAGTAAAGTACAACCAATTGCGCAAGAGGATGCGAGAATGTGAAAATGAGCACTGTGAAATACAAGAAGCCAATCAAAAACTAATTGAAGAATGGAAGGATATGGCTGTCAGCGCCAACAAACGACTGATCTGCTTGGAGCGGGGTATAGTGGAACTGGAGAAGAAGTTTCTAAAGAGGGTCGAAGACTGCCGAGTTGCTGAAGGGAATGAAGGAGGACATCTGGCCAAAGCTTACCTGTTGCTAGGATTGTGCGAGCTGGGAGAGCTGTTCGAGGGAGCTAACACTGCCGAGTCTGGGGAAGGTCCTTCTGGGACCAAATAGATAGGACTTTTCCTTTTTGCTTTGAGAAATGTAATAAGGCCTATGGCCACTAGTGACACTTTTATTTCCTGTTATTTAGTGTCGTTTTGGGATTCGTCTACCTTTTTATCAAAAAAATGAGGCATTTAGCATTCCAAGTTCTCCAAATTTACTTGTCACTAGGCCTACCTCGGGCACTACGAGGTCCCCAAAATTAGGACGCGCTTTATATTTCAACACTACGTGTTTAAATATTGCAACATCCTTTTCTTATAATCCTTACTAACTTATCACCTTTTGTGTTTACTTTTGTTTATTCCCTCCCCCAAAGGTTAGTTCGTGAACTCTGGCAACATCAGCATATTTTACAACATCCAGGGGCCCTCCACCTACTCCTCCTCCCAGTCCTGTCAGGCACAAAAGCAAAAGAAGAATGGAAGATTCAAACAACTCAGCTGAATGGGTAGAGGTCACTCCTAGTGCTATGGTCCCCAAGGAAAATGCCTCTGAGATAGAACAAAAACTACTGAAATTCCAAGAAGAGCTTGATCAAGTCCGGAATTTGGCAAGTCTGTCATTTTCCCTTACCACTCTAGAAGTTACCTTCCCAAAAAATACTCAAAATCCCATACCTCCCCAAAACATCCCAAAGCAGCCCGCTCCTCACCACCACTGCAATACTTGTCACACTCCCAACACTACTCCACTGCTCATCCAGGAACCGTTGAACTCCACAAATGACCACTGCCACACCCAACACAACACCCCCATCTACGTGGAGACCGTGCCACATTCCACCCAGCCCATCTCAAGCACACCCGAGTCCGATGATAAGGACTTGCTCATCAGAAATCGGGCCGAAGAGCTTGAGAAGTTGACCACCAAAATTCAAGGCGTTGAAGGAAGTAAGGGAATTAAAGGGCTAAATTATGAAGATCTATGCATACAGCCCGATGTGGAACTACCCGAGGGGTACAAACCTCCCAAGTTCGAAATATTTGATGGTACAGGGGATCCCAGGGTTCACTTGAGGACGTACTGCGACAAACTGGTCGGAGTGGGAAAAGACGAGAAGATCCGCATGAAGCTTTTCATGAGGAGCCTAAAAGGAGATGCTCTGTCTTGGTACATTAGCCAAGACCCAAAGAAGAGGTCAAACTGTGTTAGTATGTGGTCCGACTTCATGGATAGGTTCAGGTTCAACATGGAAAACGCACCGAATGTGTTTTACATTCAGAATTTAAAGAAGAAACCCACAGAAACGTTCTGCGAGTATGCCACTCGTTGGAGATTAGAGGCTGCTAAGGTTCGACCTGGTTTGGGGGAAGAATAAATGAACAAGTTTTTTGTCCGGGCTCGGGATCCGCAATACTATGAAAGACTGATGTTGATCGAAAACCATAAATTTTCTGACATCATCAAGCTAGGAGAAAGAATCGAGGAAGGTATCAAGAGTGGAATGGTTACAAACTTTGAAGCTTTGCAAGCCACCAGCAAGGCTCTACAGTCTGGTGGTACGTCCAAGAAAAGGGACGTAGGTGCCGTAATGGTTGCACAGAGAACCAAATCACCCGTCAAATACCAAACTTACCCAATACCTCCACTTACATATCAGCCTACTCCAAATTTCCAAACACCCGCACCCCCCTACCAAACCCCACCGCCTACCTATCAATCGCCTCCACCTCCTACATACCAACCTGCTTCACCCAGATATTCCCAGCTCGCACACGTCTACCAAGCCTACAACACTCAACAATCCCACTATCAATCACCTCCCCCTCGCCAAAACTTTCCTAAACCCCGACCAAACTTTGACCGACCACCCCTAAAACAGTACACGGCTATTGCTAAACCTATCGACCAATTATATGAAAGACTCAAAACTGCTGGTTATGTCACCCCTATCCCTGCTATAACCCCTGAAAACCCTTCCCAATGGGCCAACCCAAATAAAACCTATGCATGCCATTCTGGCATGAAAGGGCACACCATCGTTGAATGCCGCTCCCTAAAGGATAAGATCCACGCTTTGATTGACAACACGATCATCGTGGTAAAGGAGCCAACCCCGAATGTCCGCAATATCCCTCTACCGGACCACAAGGGTGGAGGTGTTAATATGATTGAAATAGAGGATGATTGGGATCCCAAAGGATCAATCGGTTTGATCATAGAAGGCGACGATCCAAAGAAACCAACAGTCACCCTTAATCTGATTGTAGTCCAGATTCAGCCTTCTGAAGATGCCGAGGTGAACATGTCCATACCACTTGAGTTTGAAACACCAGCCTCTGCAAAGACGCCAACACCAATTGAGGTCGAGTTTGGGTCCCCAAAGGCGCCTGAGCCATTTGAAGTTGCTGTATTACCTTCCAAAGCAAGGGTGCCCATTCCAGTAGCAATGTCAGCCATAACACCGTTCCATACGAAGGCTATACCATGGGACTACACAGCCGAGGCCAGAAGAAAAGGGAAGGTCAAGTTCGGGGAATCTATTGCAGCACAGGGTATGACGAGGACTGGTAGAGTTTACACCCTGAAACATCTGGCTGAGTCAAGCAAGCAGGCCTCTAGTCAGCCAACCATCACTGAAACTAGTGCCGACGATCTCTAGAGAAAGATACAAGACAAAGAATACTCAGTCATTGATCAGTTGAACAAGACACCAGCACAGATCTCTATCCTTGCTTTACTACAATGTTCCGATGCACACAAGAATGCCTTGTTAAGAGTGCTGAGTGAGGCATATGTACCAAGCAACATCACTGGAGGAGAAATGGCAAACATGGTAGGTCAGGTATTGGAGAGACACAAAATCACTTTCCACGAAGATGAGCTGCCACCGGAGGGATTGAGTCACAACAAGGCGTTGCACATCACCGTGCAATGCGAAGATTACTTTATCACCAGAATCCTAATTGATGGAGGGTCCAGTCTCAATATTTGTCCGTTGGTAACACTCAGGACATTAGGAAAGGGACTGCATGAGATCAAGGACGGGGCCATCAACATCAAAGCTTTCGACGGTTCCCAAAGGTCCACCATTGGGGAAATTAGCCTGTGTTTGCAAATGGGGCCTACTTGGCTTGATGTTGACTTTCAAGTAATAGACGTGCCGGCATCGTACAATCTGTTATTGGGACGACCATGGATTCATGCCGCTGGGGCCATAGCGTCAACACTACATCAGGCAGTGAAGTTTGAGTGGAATCACCAAGAGGTGATCATTCACGGCGACGGTAGTAATCCCATATACAATCGCCAGACCATCCCGGCAATAGGAGGCAGAAGAAAGATAGGCGGGGAGACTTATCACCACATCGAGCGGGTCAACGCCGTTGATAAAGACAAATGGTGGGACAACAAAATTGAAAGCATATTGAACTGGAGCTGATACGAACCTGGCAAGGGACTTGGCAAGAACCTCCAAGGAATCGCTAAGCCTATCAAACTCAAGAAACATGGCACCACCATCGGATTGGGATATGAGTATACTTGGGAGGAATTCAACCACCGGTCGCCACCATGGCGTGGCCCTTACTATCCATTAGAGCGGCCAATACCATGCTTGGAACAGACTTTCCAACCGGCCGAAGTTATCTATGGGTCAGAAGAAGAGGAAGCACTAGCAGCAATGAGGAACTTGTTCCTAGAAGATGATGACATGGATTGCTGTGTTATTTTTGAGGATGAGGGAGAGGAAGGACCTTCCATACAGGATGTAAGCGGAGGAGCATGCCTCAATAACTGGACCGTCAGAACCACCAGAGCCCGGCGAGCCTCGGGGTAGCAAGGCTGAACAAGCACCATGCACTGTTTTATTTTACTAGTTTACTTTCCTTTCGCACTTTTGTCTTTACAAGAAAGAGCTCCAATGTTCAAAACATTTATGGAATTTATCAAAGCATTTCAATTTTCTTATAAATCCTACTCTTATTATTTTCTCTCATTACTTTACTTATATAGCATTACTATTACTTATCTTGATAAACCAATGACTGTGACATGCCACGAGACAATGCAACAAACGGACATAGATTCAGAGGAAGATGATATACTGGAAGAAATTGTTAAAGAAGTTGAGAATTTTGAGAAAAGACCTAAGTCCAACCTGGACGAGACCGAAGTCATCAACCTGGGAGATGCAGAAAACATCAAAGAAACACGAATCAGCATTCATTTGTCACCGTCAGAAAAGAAAGAATATACAGAGTTTCTAAGAGAGTATGAGGACATATTTACCTGGTCGTACGACGACGTGACTGGTCTGAGTACATCTATTGTGGCCCACAAATTGCCAAACAATCTAGCCTGTCCACCAGTAAAGCAGAAGCTCAGAAAGTTCAAGCCAGATATGAGTTTGAAAATCAAGGAAGAGGTCACTAAGCAGGTGTCGATGCCCCCTTTTTCTCGCAAAATCGGGTTTATGACATTTAGGCGGACAAATCATTTCCTTTTGGGAATTGGGTTTGCAATTGAAGAGTTGCCACCTAATGATTTAGTGCATTAGGACACTAAGAAGAAATTCGATTTAGAAAACCAGAGATTGGGTAAGGGCTTGAAATTATCTCGAGGGGAAGGTGTTAGGCACCCCTTAAGATCCACTAGTGTGGTTCCGGCCATGCTATAATTGTGACTTTAAGTGCAAATGACAAGAAAACAAGCAAGAATCACAAATACAAGTAATTTTCACGTAATGGTTGCAAGCAATTAAAATAAAAGAAGTTAAAAAGGTTGAAGTTTGGGAAGATAATAGTTTTGAAATTCTGAAAATAAATAAGTAAAGGGGAAGGGGTTTGCACATAATTTCTGCGAGCAATTAAGTTAAAGAAGCGGAAGTTTTGGGAAGAAAGCAGTTTTGAAGTTCTGAAAATAAACAAGTAAAGGGAAGGGGGCTTTAAGTTTATAAATAATATGGATCACCCCACACAACACCCGGTAACCATTTATACACGTGGTGTTATCGCGTGGTCATCATATCCATATCTACCCTTTCCCACCCCGTTAAGGTATTACACGCGGAATGGTCTCGTTTTCCTATTGCTTGCTACTACCCGTCCCAAATCCTATCAGCCCCGGAGGCATTTCGGACTACTAGTCCTAAAGGGAAGGTAGATTTGGCTTTTGTGGTTTAAAAGGATAAAATTCTAAGGCGACAATCAAAACATGTAGAGCAGATATGGGGAAACACATAACAATTAAAGGCTCAAACAGGCCTCCTCAACTTAAAGACAGATCGTTTAGCATGTCTTGCACGTACTAGTTATGGCCTTAATTAAACTTAAAGGAAGCGGGAGGCAGACTGATTTATTACATGTTTTAGATGAGAAACCCGAATCAGACCTGCCTGCTGGTTGGAATTTAACAAAGTCTGGTTCCTATTAACTAATTCATCTTATGGCTTGCCTATGCGAAACCTATAGGCATGATATCTAACAATGCGGGATCGTACTAGTTTTTTAAAAAAGAAGACTTGTTGATTATACAAAGCATAAGCTCCGTAGATATTAAGCCATGCTATTTACTGATTTTCAGACTAGGTAAAATAGGTCGATTCAGATTTAGTTGATAGCTCCAAAAGGCATGCTTTCNGAAAAGTAAGAAAGAGAAAACGTTGTTGATTATTCCCTTGCCGGGACGTCTGGTTGAACTTGTTGGATTCTTTCCCTCACCGGGATGTTTGTCAAATGTTTACTTATTTTTATGCCCCTTAATTGTGACTGTTGTTTGGGGAGTCGGACTGTTAAATAATATGTGAGGGTCGGGTTGCACGCCGCAACAATGATATTGAGGATCGGTTTGCACGCCGCAATAATAATATGTGAGGGTCGGGTTGCACGCCGCAACAATGACATTGAGAATCGGGTTGCACGCCGCAACAATAATATGTGAGGGTCGGGTTGCACGCCGCAACAATGACATTGAGGATCGGGTTGCACGCCGCAACAGTAAAAGGTGAGGATCGGGTTGCGCGCCGCAACAATGATACATGATAAATGATATGGGGCGGGTTGCACGCCGCAACAGTGGTGTTTGTGGAGCGGGTTGCACGCCGCAACAATAGTAATTATGGAGCGGGTTGCACGCCGCAACAGCTTTTGAGGCTATGCGTTTGTATTTGAGTATTGATTCCTTGTTCATTGTGAACCTAAGCTATGTTAGTTGTTACTCTGGATTGCTGCTAATATTGTATCTCCCCTTAGCATGTTTCCCCCTCCCATGTTGTTAATTACTTGGTATTCGATTCCCGCTGTATAGTTATAACTGCACAGGTTTATGTGATGTCCAGTCTAGCCTCGTCACTACTTCGCCGGGGTTAGGCTAGACACTTACCAGCACATGGGGTCGATTGTGCTGATGCTACACTTTTGTGCATTTTTGCACAGGTCCAGGTTTTGAGGAACAGCAGCAGCAGTAGTTCGGAAGCAGGCGATTCATATTCACGAGACTGAGGTAGCCTTGCAGGCGTCCGCAGGCCCGGCGTCTCTTCTCATTGTTTTCTTTTCGACTGTTGCCTCATTGTTTTCAAGACAGACAGCTGTTATATTTCTTTCAGACCTTTGTATTTAGTTTATTCTTAGTGGTTCGTGAGTAATGTGACACCAAATCTTGGGTAGAGGTTATTTTTGACTATTCCGCGTTTTAAAT
The DNA here is from genome assembly GCF_001879085.1 of Nicotiana attenuata. Taxonomy (NCBI): domain Eukaryota; kingdom Viridiplantae; phylum Streptophyta; class Magnoliopsida; order Solanales; family Solanaceae; genus Nicotiana; species Nicotiana attenuata. The sequence goes on along the minus strand of NW_017670906.1, from coordinate 382,703 downwards.
TCATCATTTTAAGACAGACTTCCGCTATTGCTCTTATTATACTTTATGTTCTATATTGATGTTATAAACTGTTAAAGATAATTGCTAGTGATGGAAAGGTAATTAAGTTGGCTTGCCTAGCTACCACGAGTAGGCGCCATCACGACTCTGATGGTGGGAAATCCAGGTCGTGACAAGTTGGTATCAGAGCACTAGGTTACATAGGTCTCACAACTCACGGACAAACTCAGTAGAGTCTGGGGGGTCGGTACGAAGACGTCTGTACTTGTTCCCCAGAGGCTATTGTGTTAGGAAAAATCTCTCATTTGTTCTTTCTCGTCGTGCGGTTTGGTTTCTAAATGCTGATTGAATTTCTACTCCGTTCTTTCGCGAATGGCGAGGTCATGTACGCTTCTTCAGCTTAGCAGCAACACGGACCAGTGATAGATCAGCTACGTCTTCGGAGGCTTTGTGGAGGTAAAGGTATTAGAGGTGGAGGTAGAGATGCGAGAAGTGGAGGTAAAGGTATTAGAGGTGGAGGTGCAGGTACTGTTCTGGCTTGTGGTAGAGAAGCTTCGATTTTATTTTGCGCCGTATTTGGTCATGCCTAATGGTTCATTGAGTGTTCCTGTTTATGTGTCTGCACCGGTGGGTGATTCTATTATGGTCGACCGAGCCCATCGTTCGTGGATTGGGGTGATTGGAGGTCTTGAGACTCGGGTAGATTTGTTGTTGTTGGTCATGGTTGACTTCGACATTGTATTGGGGATGGACTGGTTGTCCCCGTATCATGCTATCTTGGATTGTCCCGCCAAGACCGTGACCTTGGCTTTGCCAGAATTGCCCCGACTAGAGTGGAGAGGGACCTCAGGTCATGCCACTCGCAGAGTTATTTCATATGTTAAGGCTCGACGCATGGTCGAGAAGGGGTGCCTGGCCTATTTGGCCCATATTCGTGATTCCAATGCTGAGGTCCCTTCCATAGATTCTGTGCCTACTGTCCGGAAGTTTTCCGACGTCTTTCCTTCAGACCTGCCGGGTATGCCACCCGACAGGGATATAGATTTCTGTATTGACCTGGTTCCGGGCACGCAGCCCATTTCTATTCCGCCGTATCGCATGGCCCCGCCAGAGTTGAAGGAGTTAAAGGACCAGTTGCAGGAATTACTAGAGAAGGGTTTTATCAGGCCTAGTGTTTCTCCTTGGGGTGCGCCGGTGTTATTTGTGAAGAAGAAGGATGGTTCGATGCGGATGTGTATTGATTACCGACAGTTGAACAAGGTGATGATAAAGAACAAGTATCCACTGCCGAGAATTGATGATTTGTTTGACCAGCTTCAGGGAGCAAAGGTGTTTTCAAAGATAGACTTGAGATCTGGCTATAATCAGCTGAAGATTAGGGCGTCTGATGTCCCCAAGACGGCGTTCCACACTCGGTATGGGCACTATGAGTTTTTAGTCATGTCATTTGGTTTGACCAATGCCCCAGCAGCGTTTATGGAGTTGATGAACCGAGTGTTCAGGCCATATCTAGACTTATTCGTGGTAGTCTTCATTGATGACATCTTGGTGTACTCTCGCAGCCAAGAAGAGCACGAGCAGCACCTCAGAGTGGTTCTTCAGACTCTGAAAGATAGTCAATTATATGCTAAGTTTTCGAAGTGCGAGTTCTGGTTGAGTTCGGTTGCATTTCTGGGTCATATTGTATCAGCAGAGGGTATTCAGGTGGACCCGAAGAAGATTGAGGCAGTCAAGATTGGCCTCGACCAGCTTCAGCGACCGAGATTCGGAGTTTCTTGGGGTTAGCAGGTTATTACCGTCGTGACCATTCCTCATTTTTTAGCGTTTTAGGGCCATAAAATAGAATTCAGAATGATTCCCAGATTTTCGTGTGCTATAGTCCACGTCTTCTACTTGATCTCGGGCGTATCGGTCCCAAATCTCCTAAAATTTTTCGATAGCCCCATAGAAAACGATCTAATGAACATAGTCATCGCTTCGCCATGACCANTGTTGTTTGTTATTCAAACCTATAAATACGTTTGCCTAGTGATAGATGCATGTGCAGAATTCGGGCAGTCCTATAGCCATGTTATCTATGTGGTATGCAGAAATACGGAAACCTACAGACATGGTTTCTATATGTAATGCAAGAAGCTATAGACATGGTTTCTATATGCGAATGTAGAACCTATAAATAGGATTTCTATATGAAATGCAGAACCTATAAACACGTTTTCAAGATAATACAAAAGTGCAAAAACTTATAAGCATGGTTTCGATATGAAAATGCAGAACTTATGAACATGGTTTCTAAATGAAATATGTAACCTATAAACATGATTTCTATATGAAACATGCAGAACTGAAAACAGGACATGATTCCTAAAACATATTAAATTCCTATGAACATGATATCTACCCCTTTCATGCATGATGTACCCTCCCCTTTTCACTAAAAACCCCAATAGTTATTACAAGATTATTACAACCCAGAATTGAATAAGAAAAAGAAGTAAAATTAAATTAGAAAAACTAAAAATTTCCAACCAAGGAGAGCCTGATTCAGTCTTCTGTCTAAGGCATGAAGTAAACCAACTCCAAGGATCAAATTCCCAAAGCCTTTCTCATTTTTGGGTGTGTCAAAGTTCCCAAGATCCTCATAAACTCCGGGCAGTGCTTACACCCAAATTCAATACAGAATTGAATCATAGTGTAGTGTGAAAGGGCCAGCCCTCAAATGTCCAAGTTCAGAGGGAACTCAAGGTCCCAAAGCAAGGCTCATGGGAGGGAGGGGGGGGGCAGAACTTAGAAACTAGGAGAGAGTGTGAGTGCAATAGAGGGGATTCTGGGGAAAGCCAAGACAGGCTGGCGGTCATACCCAGCAATTGGAAGTGCTGGCACACCCCAACCAGCCTATTAGCCACATTGTTTGGGAGTTAGGATCCCTTAAAGGATCAAGTTCAGACACGAGCAACAATTTGGATGTTGCCATGTTCTGAACTTAAACTCAAAACACATAGAGGGGAATAGGGGTACAGGAATTCACAGTAGAAACATATACAAAGGAATCGACATGCTAATTAACATTAAACATAGGCAGTAATGCAGACAGGTGTAGGGATTCACAGTAGAAACATATGCAAAGCAATTGACATGCTTATTACCATTAAACATAGGTAGTAAAATCGATATGGATGTAGAAACTGTAAAATAAACACATTGGGATGAGGCTAAAAACCAAACTCGAACATACCAGTTTCAGGGAAGCAAGAAAAGAAAGCAGTAGTCTTGTAAAGCCAGAGTGCAAGCAAACAGTCAGAACACTATGATTTTAGAAGGGAACTATGAGTAGTGCAAAAGTATTGGATTGAGAATGTGTGATTGAAAGTTGGTCGTATTAACCGTGTCTGATGTGTTAAAGAAGGTTATGTATTTATAGTATAGAAAGCAAGCAAAAATAGGTAGGAGAATAATTTAAAAAATTAATTACGAAAGGTTTCACTTTGATTAAGGGATTCTGATTTCAAACGGGTAAGATAATTAAGACAAGAAGTTGATCAAACACTTTTCCAAAGCAGTACAAGAGGGGTAAATACATAGAGATTTATTTAAGGAAAAGGTTTGATAGCACACGGTTTGTGCAAAAAATGAAAGGCAATCAATCAACATCCAGTAAAATCAGCAATTGAAGATTTCATGTGAATGAACCAAGTCAGGAAGATGGAAAAATCTTGACTTAAGGAAAATCAGTACTAATTAATCAAGCCTAAATAAAAGGATTCTGAATCAAACATAAGTTGGAAAACCTTTTTCATAAGAAAGAATTCATCACATATAAAAACATACAACCATGCTTAAGCACGAAGAACTATTATGCTAACCAGTAGAAGAGTCTAGCGTAGAAAAACTCAGAGCCACAAACAAAGAAGTTCAAGTTTAGTTCATAGACTCAGAATGAGTCTAAGAGAGTCCGGGGTTCCAAAATAGAACCCTAGTCCAAACACAAGATCAAAACTCGTCAAAACCCCCCAAATTCTAGGGTTTCTACTTAGAATCAAATACAGAGACGAGGAGACAAATAAGAAACAGATACAATAGTGAGTTTGAAACAACAAAGTGAAGAAACTAATTCGGAACATAGTGGGGGGTAGAAAGAACATGTTTAAGAAAACCTGGGATTTAAGCAAGTCCAAAAGAGAGAAGAGGTAGTATAACACTTAAGAAAACAGTAGGCGAAACATGTTTAAAGAGAACTCAAACAAAGTCCAGTAAAAGGCAGGCAAGGAACTTAAGAACTCAGTAGGAGAACACGAAATTACCAGAAAAGGATATCCACAAGACATATAGGAAAAACATAGTAGGACGAACATGTAAGCATGGTGTAGAAACATAATAGAAAGACAAGGCACAGAAGAACAAAAACATATGAAAACAGCAAAAACGCATGCGTGACAAATATACACAAAGAAAAAGGAAAAGAACAGTCGAAGAAAAACATTTTGAGTTTTCAGAAACCCTAAGTCGGAGAGAAGTAATTTTTGAAAGAAAAATTGGGGAAAACGTTTTAAAACTCAAGTAGAGCACAGATATAGAACCAATCTAGGAAAACAAACAGGGGAAACCTCGGATAGCTAGGGTTTCAGAGGAACCCTAAAGCGAGAAAGGCTTGGAAAAGGTCCGATCTATGTCGGATGAGTCAGAACCAGGCTCGAAATGCCGTGGGTACGCCGGAACAAAGTCGGAGAAGCCATAGAACCTTGAATCGGAGAAAATATGAACGGACACCATCGAGGTCAGACCTCAATACTTCAAACACCCAGTGTTCAAAAGCAGAGATAGATGGGTATATGTGACGACCCAAAGGGTCATCACCTGTTTCCTCATTCATTCTGTGTTTCCGAGGTCTTGAAAACCTCATTTTTACTTGCCTCGATTTGCGTGCGCATTCCGGTCCCGTAGCCGAAAAGCTCTTATGTTGAAATATGTGAATTCTGTGAAAAAAATTTGAAGAATTTTGATATTAATATGATTATAGTTGACTTTGGTCAACATTTTTGGCAAACGGACCCGGACCCGAGATTGGATGGTCCCGGAAGGTCCGTAGAAAAATATGGGACTCGGGCATGTGCCCGGAATCGAATTCCGAGGTCTAGAGCCCGAGATATGAATTTTTTCGTGAAATTGTTTTTCTGAAATTATTAAGGAAAATGGAAATGAAAATTGATTAAAAGACTATGGTATCGGGCTCGTATTTTGGTTCCGACGCCCGGTACAAGTCTTAAATATGTGTTAAGCACTTTCTGTGAAGTTTGGTCAAAATCGGACGTCATTTGACGTGTTTCGGACCTAGATATCTAAAGTTTGAAGTTTATGAAGTTATAATGAAAATCATGTGCCTTGAGGCTTGATTCTATGTAAATGATGTTATTTTGGCGATTTGATCGCGCGAGTAAGTCCGTAGGATGTTTTTAAGGTTGTATGCATGTTTGGTTTGGAGCCCCGAGGGCTCGTGTGAGTTTCGAATAGGCATCGGAGTGCATTTTCCATGTTTTAAAAATCTAGTATTCCCAGCTCTGGTATCTTCGCTGCAATCGCAAATGCGATATCGCAAATGCGACTACTTGATCGCAAATGCGATAAATGGGAGGCCCTGTGTATGTCGCAAATGCGACAAGAAGCTCGCAAATGCGAAGGGGTGGCTATCGCAAATGCGATGGTAAGTTCGCAAATGCGAACTCTGCCCCCCCAGACCCTAGTTCGCAAATGCGAACTATTGTTCGCAAATTCCCACGCCTGTTTTGTTCGCAAATGCGAACCTATGTTCGCAATTCCCATATCCGAGGCCCAGCAAATTTTATACTTAGTCGAATTTTCATCACTTTTCACCATTCTTTCAAAACCCAAACGCCATAGGCGAATTTTCAAGCGCAAACTTCATCCCAAATCACTTGTAAGTTGATTTTTACTCAATCCTTTCAATCTTTAACATCATTAAACATGTTTTCCACTTGAAATCAAAGATTTTCATGGGTGAAATTGGGATTTTTGGGTAGAACCTAGGTTTTCTATAAATTGGGAAGTTGGACCTCGAATTGAGGTCCGATTTCAAAACAAATTATATATTTAAACTCGTGGGAGAATGGGTAACCAAATTTTGGTTCGAACCTCGAGTTTTGACCACGTGGGCCCGGGGGCATTTTGGGAAATTTTGAGTAAAACTTTGGGAAAATCGTTTTTATGCATTCAAACTAATTCATATAGTGTTTGCTAAAGTAATTGAGCAATTTGTGATTAGATTCGAGCGAATTGGAGGTGGAACCACGAGGTAAAGCGATAGTTGAGGATTAAGTCGATTTCAAGGCTTTGAGGTAAGTGTTTGGTTTAAACCCTAGCTTGAGGGGAATTAGGGAGTTGAGTCTTGTTGCAAATTGCTNATGTTTCCCCTCCCATGTTGGTAATTGCTTTGTATCCGATTTCCGCTGTATATCTATAACTGCACAGGTTTATGTGGTGTCCAGTCTAGCCTCGTCACTACTTCGCCGGGGTTAGGCTAGACACTTACCAGCACATGGGGTCGGTTGTGCAGATGCTACACTTCTGTGCATTTTTGGACAGGTCCAGGTTTTGAGGAACAGCAGCAGCAGTAGTTCGGAAGCAGGCGATTCATATTCTCGAGACTGAGGTAGCCTTGCAGGTGTCCGCAGGCCCGGCGTCTCTTCTCATTGTTTTCTTTTAGACTGTTGCCTCCTTATTTCGAGACAGACAGCTGTTATATTTCTTTCAGACCTTTGTATTTAGTTTATTCTTAGTGGTTCGTGAGTGATGTTACACCAAATCTTGGGTAGAGGTTGTTTTTGACTATTCCGCGTTTTAAATTTATCATTTTAAGACAGACTTCCGCTATTGTTCTTATTAGACTTTATGTTCTATATTGATGTTATAAACCGTTAAAGATAATTGCTAGTGATGGAAAGGTAATTAAGTTGGCTTGCCTAGCTACCACGAGTAGGCTCCATCACGACTCTGATGGTGGGAAATCCGGGCCGTGACAAGTTGGTATCAGAGCACTAGGTTACATAGGTCTCACAACTCACGGACAAACTCAGTAGAGTCTGAGGGGTCGGTACGGAGACATCTGTACTTGTTCCCCAGAGGCTATTGTGTTAGGAAAAATCTCTCATTTGTTCTTTCTCGTTGTGCGGTTTGGTTTCTAAATGCTAATTGAATTTCTACTCCGTTCTTTCGCGAATGGCGAGGTCATGTACGCTTCTTCAGCTGAGCAGCAACACAGACCAGTGATAGATCAGCTACGTCTTCGGAGGCTTTGCGGAGATAAAGGTATTAGAGGTGGATGTAGAGATGCGAGAGGTGGAGGTAAAGGTATTAGAGGTGGAGGTAGAGATGCGAGAAGTGGAGGTAAAGGTATTAGAGGTGGAGGTGCAGGTACTGTTCTCGCTTGTGGTAGAGAAGCTTCGGTTTTATTTTGCGCCGTATTTGGTCATGCCTAATGGTTCATTGAGTGTTCCTGTTTATGTGTCTGCACCGGTGGGTGATTCTATTATGGTCGACCGAGCCCATCGTTCGTGGATTGGGGTGATTGGAGGTCTTGAGACTCGGGTAGATTTGTTGTTGTTGTTGGTCATGGTTGACTTCGACATTGTATTGGGGATGGACTGGTTGTCCTCGTATCATGCTATCTTGGATTGTCCCGCCAAGACCGTGACCTTGGCTTTGCCAGAATTGCCCCGATTAGAGTGGAAAGGGACTTCGGGTCATGCCACTCGCAGTGTTATTACATATGTCAAGGCTCGACGAATGGTCGAGAAGGGGTGTTTAGCTTATCTGGCGTATGTTCGCGACTCCAGCGCAGAAGTTCCTTCTATTGACTTTGTTCCTATTGTTCGAGAGTTCCTTGAGGTTTTCCCTTCAGACCTGCCGGGCATGCCGCCTGACAGAGATATTGATTTCTGTATTGATCTGGCTCCGGGCATGTAGCCCATTTCTATTCCGCCGTATCGCATGGCCCCGCCAGAGTTGAAGGAGTTAAAGGACCAGTTGCAGGAACTACTAGAGAAGGGTTTTATCAGGCCTAGTGTTTCTCCTTGGGGTGCGCCGGTGTTATTTGTGAAGAAGAAGGATGGTTCGATGCGGATGTGTATTGATTACCGACAGTTGAACAAGGTGACGATAAAGAACAAGTATCCATTGCTGAGAATTGATGATTTGTTTGACTAGCTTCAGGGAGCAAAGGTGTTTTCAAAGATAGACTTGAGATCTGGCTATCATCAGCTGAAGATTAGGGCGTCTGATGTCCCTAAGACGGCGTTCTGCACTCGGTATAGGCACTATGAGTTTTTAGTCATGTCATTTGGTTTGACCAATGCCCCAGCAGCGTTTATGGAGTTGATGAACCGAGTGTTCAGGCCATATCTAGACTTATTCGTGATAGTCTTCATTGATGACATCTTGGTATACTCTCGCAGCCAAGAAGAGCACGAGCAGCACCTCAGAGTGGTTCTTCAGACTCTGAAAGATAGTCAATTATATGCTAAGTTTTCGAAGTGCGAGTTCTGGTTGAGTTCGGTTGCATTTCTGGGTCATATTGTATCAGCAGAGGGTATTCAGGTGGACCCGAAGAAGATTGAGGCAGTCAAGAATTGGCCTCGACCAGCTTCAGCGACCGAGATTCGGAGTTTCTTGGGGTTAGCAGGTTATTACCGTCGGTTCGTGGAGGGATTTTCTTCTATTGCAGCCCCGATGACCAGATTGACCCAGAAGGGTGCCCAGTTCAGATGGTCAGATGAGTGTGAGGCGAGCTTCCAGAAGCTCAAGACAGCTCTGACCACGGCACCGGTGTTGGTTTTGCCCACGGGTTCAGGGCCTTACACAGTCTATTGTGATGCTTCCCGTATTGGACTTAGAGCAGTATTGATGCAGGATGGCAAGGTTATTGCTATGCTTCGAGACAGTTGAAGATCCACGAGAAAAACTATGCGGTTCATGATCTAGAGTTGGCAGCGGATGTTCATGCTTAGAAGATTTGGAGGCATTATCTATATGGTGTGACATGTGAGGTGTACACGGATCACAAGAGCCTGCAGTATCTGTTCAAGCAGAAGGAGTTGAATGTGAGGCAGAGGAGATGGCTAGAGTTGTTGAAAGATTATGATGTTACTATCTTATATCACCCGGGTAAGGCCAATGTGGTGGCCGATGCATTAAGTAGGAAGTACGCCAGCATGGGTAGTCTTGCTTATGTCCCGGTCATCCAGAGACCGCTTGCTTTAGATATTCAGGCGTTGGCCAATCGATTGGTGAGATTAGATATTTCTGAGCCTAGCAGAGTGTTGGCTTGCACGGTCGCTCGCTCTTCTCTATTGGAGCGTATCCGTGATCGGCAGTTTGATGATCCCCATTTGTGTGTCCTGAGAGACACGGTGCAGCATGGAGGTGCCACAAAGGTGACTTTAGATGATGATGGTGTTTTGAGATTGCAGGGTCGAGTTTGTGTTCCCAATGTTGATGGGATTCGAGAGTTGATCTTAGCGGAGGCCCACAGTTCTCGGTATTCTATTCACCCGGGCGCCGCGAAGATGTATCAGGACTTGCGACAGCATTATTAGTGGCGTAGGATGAAGAAGGATATTGTTGCGTATGTGGCTCAGTGTTTAAACTGTCAGCAGGTCAAGTATGAGCATCAGAGGCCTGGTGGTTTGTCTCAGAGGATTGAGCTTCCCGAGTGGAAGTGGGAGAGGATTACCATGGATTTCATCATTGGACTTCCGTTGACTCGAAAGAAGTTTGATGCTATTTGGGTCATTGTTGATAGGCTGACCAAGTCAGCGCATTTCATTCCAGTAGCAGTCTCCTATTCATCCGAGAGGTTAGCTGGGATTTATATACGGGAGATTGTTCGCCTTCATGGTGTGTCGGTATCTATCATTTCGGATCGGGGTACGCAGTTTACCTCGTGCTTCTAGAGAGCGGTTCAGCAAGAGTTAGGTACCCAGGTTCAGTTGAGCACAGCGTTCCATCCTCAGACGGACGGTCAGTCCGAGCGGACTATTCAGATTTTGGAGGATATGCTCCGGGCCTATGTCATTGATTTTGGAGGCTCGTGGGACCAGTTTCTGCCTTTAGCAGAGTTCGCCTACAACAACAGTTACCAGTCCAGCATTCAGATGGCTCCATATGAGGCGTTGTATGGTAGGCGATGTCGGTCTCCAGTTGGATGGTTCGAGCCGGGAGAGGCTCGGTTATTGGGTACAGACTTAGTTCAGGAGGCCTTAGATAAGGCCAAGATTATTCAGGAGGCTTCGTTCAGCTCATTTCTAGGCAGAAGACTTATGCAGACCGTAAGGTCCGAGATGTAGCTTTCATGATCGGAGAGCGAGTATTGCTCCGGGTGTCGCCTATGAAGGGCGTGATGAGATTCGGAAAGAAGGGCAAGCTTAGCCCTAGGTACATTGGTCCATTTGAGATTCTTGATCGAGTAGGAGAGGTGGCTTATAGGCTCGCATTGCCACCTAGCTTATCAGCCGTGCATCCAGTTTTTCATGTGTCTATGCTTCGGAGGTATCACGGCGATCCTACCCATGTATTAGACTTCAGCACGGTCCAGTTGGACAAGGATCTGTCATATGAGGAGGAGCCGGTAGCTATTCTAGGCCGGCAGGTTCGACAGCTAAGGTCGAAGAGTTTTCCTTCTGTTCGTGTTCAGTGGAGAGGTCAGCCCCCTGAGGCCTCGACCTGGGAGTCCGAGTCTGACATGCGGAGCCGTTATCCACATCTATTTCCCGACTAGGTACTTCTTTCTTTTGTCCATTCGGGGACGAACGGTTGTTTTAGAGGTAGAGGATGTGACGACCCAAAGGGTCATCACCTGTTTCCTCATTCATTCTGTCTTTCCGAGGCCTTGAAAACCTCATTTTTACTTGCCTCGATTTGCGTGCGCAGTCCGAGCGCGTAGCCGGAAAGCTCTTATGTTGAAATATGTGAATTCTGTGAAAAAAATTTGAAGAATTTTGATATTAATATGATTATAGTTGACTTTGGTCAATATTTTTGGTAAACGGACCCGGACCCGAGATTGGACGGTCCCGGAAGGTCCGTAGAAAAATATAGGACTCGGGCATGTGCCCGGAATCGAATTCCGAGGTCTAGAGCCCGAGATATGAATTTTTCCGTGAAATTGTTTTTCTGAAATTATTAAGGAAAATGGAAATGAAAATTGATTAAAAGACCATGGTATCGGGCTCGTATTTTGGTTCCGACGCCCGGTACAAGTCTTAAATATGTGTTAAGCACTTTCTGTGAAGTTTGGTCGAAATCGGACGTCATTTGACGTGTTTCGGACCTAAATATCTAAAGTTTGAAGTTTATGAAGTTATAATGAAAATCATGTGCCTTGAGGCTTGATTCTATGTAAATTATGTTATTTTGGCGATTTGATCGCGCGAGTAAGTCCGTAGGATGTTTTTGAGGTTGTATGCATGTTTGGTTTGGAGCCCCGAGGGCTCGTGTGAGTTTCGAATAGGCATCGGAGTGCATTTTCCATGTTTTAAAAATCTAGTATTCCCAGCTCTGGTATCTTCGCATTTGCGAAGAAGCAATCGCAAATGCGATATCGCAAATGCGACTACTTGATCGCAAATGCGATAAATGGGAGGCCCTGTGTATGTCGCAAATGCGACAAGAAGCTCGCAAATGCGAAGGGGTGGCCATCGCAAATGCGATGGTAAGTTCGCAAATGCGAACTCTGCCCCCCCAGACCCTAGTTCGCAAATGCGAACTATTGTTCGCAAATTCCCACGCCTGTTTTGTTCGCAAATGCGAACCTATGTTCGCAATTCCCATATCCGAGCCCAGCAAATTTTATACTTAGTCAAATTTTCATCACTTTTCACCATTCTTTCAAAACCCAAACGCCATAGGCGAATTTTCAAGATCAAACTTCATCCCAAATCACTTGTAAGTTGATTTTTACTCAATCCTTTCAATCTTTAACATCATTAAACATGTTTTCCACATGAAATCAAAGATTTTCATGGGTGAAATTGGGATTTTTGGGTAGAACCTAGGTTTTTTATAAATTGGGAAGTTGGACCTCGAATTGAGGTCCGATTTCAAAACAAATTATATATTTAAACTCGTGGGAGAATGGGTAACCAGATTTTGGTCCGAACCTCGAGTTTTGACCACGTGGACCCGGGGGCGTTTTGGGAAATTTTTAGTAAAACTTTGGGAAAATCGTTTTTATGCATTCAAACTAATTCATATAGTGTTTGCTAAAGTAATTGAGCAATTTGTGATTAGATTCTAGCGGATTGGAGGTGGAACCGCGAGGTAAAGCAATAGTTGAGGATTAAGTGGATTTCAAGGCTTTGAGGTAAGTGTTTGGTTTAACCCTAGCTTGAGGGAATAGGAGTTGAGTCTTGTTGCTAATTGCTATGTGATCGAGTACGATGTATAGGCATGGTGACGAGTATCTATACATTGGTGTCTAGCATGACCGTGAGTCCTTATAATGTGATTATCATGAACTTATTGTGAACTTCATGTTTATTGGAGTATTTCCATATATTGTGAATAACATGTGAATGGTGATATGATAATTTGATTCCTAGGAGCATTGGCTTTTGATTCCTAGGAGCATTGGCTCGAACTGTGATACGAATATTGAAAGTATATGAAATGACTTAATTCATTGAGGAGCGTCGGCTCCAGTTGTAGAACGAATTGCGAAAGTATAAGTGATAATCGAACCTCTGGAGCATCTGCTCGAGTTGTGAAAAAGAATTGTGAAGTAAAAGCGAGAAAGAGGAGAGATCATTATGTTGCCCTCTTGGCGGGCTATGGTTGGGTTGTGATTCCTCTGCATTGTGTTCTTAACGGATACTAGGGTCGCTCAGGTTAATGTTTCCTTGTGTCATATGATGACTATAGCTGTCGATGGGTTAGTTGGGTGTAGTAGTCGGTTAGATATAGCTGAGGTGGTCAAGTGTGGTAATAGGTTGGTTATAGCTGTGGTAGTTAGATGTTGGAACTAATGTGGTGGTTAGATGTTGGAACTAATATGGTTATGGTAATCCCCTTGCCGGAATATTTGAGATGATGTTTTGTCCCCTTACTGGGAAGTCGTTATATTGTTGTAAGAAATTTCTTGGAGCTTGGGCTCCAATGATATCGTGAGATAAGAAAAGTAAGAAAGGGAAAACGTTGTTGATTATTCCCTTGGCGGGACGTCTGGTTGAACTTGTTGGATTCTTTCCCTCGCCGGGATGTTTATCAAATGTTTACTTATTTTTATGCCCCTTAATTGTGATTGTTGTTTGGGGAGTCGGACTGTTAAATAATATGTGAGGGTCGGGTTGCACGCCGCAACAATGATATTGAGGATCGGGTTGCACGCCGCAACAGTAAAAGGTGAGGATCGGGTTGCGCGCCGCAACAATGATGTTGAGGATCGGGTTGCGCACCGCAACAATAATATATGAGGATCGGGTTGCGCGCCGCAACAATGATATATGATAAGAAATATGGGTCGGGTTGCACGCCGCAACAATGATATTGTGGAGCGGGTTGCACGCCGCAACAATTGTTGAGGCTATGTGTTTGTATTTGAGTATTGATTCTTTATTCTTTGTGAACCTACGCTGTTTTTAGTTATTAATCTGGATTATTGTTATTATTGTAACTCCCCATAGCATGTTTCCCCCTCCCATGTTGGTAATTGCTTTGTATTCGATTTCCGCTGTATATCTATAACTGCACAGGTTTATGTGGTAACCGGTCTAGCCTCGTCACTACTTCGCCGGGGTTAGGCTAGACACTTACCAGCACATGGGGTCGGTTGTGCTGATGCCACACTTCTGTGCAATTTTTGCACAAGTCCAGGTTTTGAGGAGCAGCAGCAGCGGTAGTACGGGAGCAGGCTTTCATATTCACGAGACTGAGGTGGCCTTGTAGGCGTCCGCAGGCCCGGCGTCTCTTCTCATTGTTTTCTTTTAGACTGTTGCCTCCTTGTTTCGAGACAGACAGCTATTACATTTCTTTCAGACCTTTGCATTTAGTTTATTCTTAGTGGTTCGTGAGTAATGTGACACCAAATCTTGGGTAGAGGTTGTTTTTGACTATTTCGCGTTTTAAATTTATCATTTTAAGACAGACTTCCGCTATTGTTCTTATTAGACTTTATGTTCTATATTAATGTTATAAACCGTTAAAGATAATTGCTAGTGATGGAAAGGTAATTAAGTTGGCTTGCCTAGCTACCACGAGTAGGCGCCATCACGACTCTGATGGTGGGAAATCCGGGTCGTGACAGTATAGGCCATCCATGGCCTGAGAAGCCATGGATTCTGGTGAGTTTGCGGTTGAAAATGGTAGAAAGCGATTAGGGTTTCAAGAACATTCGAGAGAGTTTGAGAGACGAAGGGGTTTCAAGGCGGCGTCTCTGAGTGAAATGAGTTAGGGTTAGGGGTGTGAGTGCATTAAAATGGTAAGATATGATTGTGGTTGTTTATCAAAATGATCAACGGCCTGGATCAAAAGGAATGACCGGGCGGGTTAGATTAGTTGGGTCAGGGGCGGGTTAAATTGAAATTGGGCTGGTCCGTTTGGGGTTTGAAATTGGGTCAATTAGGGGAATTCAATGTGGCTATAATCGAAATAAAAATGGGCCAGATTTTAAATAGCCAGTTTTTCTCTTTCTATTTTATAAAAATAGTAAAAAATGATTTTGAAAGAAAATTAAAAGTACTGGATCAATTAATAATATATAAATATTAATTTAAAAATATTGTAGCCAATTTCATANCCTGCATAAGGCTACTATTCTGCCTTCCGAGGTTAAGCTCTACCTCCATCTGCATTTCTTGCATTGCATAAGGCTACTATCCTGCCTTCCGAGGTTAAGCTCTACCTCCATCTGCATTTCTTGCATTGCATGAGGCTACTATTCTGCCTTCCGAGACTAAGCTCTATCTCCATCTGCATTTCCCGCATTGCATAAGGCTACTATTCTTCCTTCCGAGGTTAAGCTCTACCTCCATCTGCATTTCTTGCATTGCATAAGGCTACTATTCTGCCTTCCGAGACTAAGCCCTGTCTCCATCTGCATTTCCTGCATTGCATAAGGCTACTATTCTACCTTCCGAGGTTAAGCTCTACCTCCATCTGCATTTCTTGCATTGTATAAGACTACTGTTCTGCCTTCTGAGGTTAAGCTCTACCTCCATCTGCATTTCCTGCATTGCAAAAGGCTACTATTCTGCCTTCCGAGACTAAGCTCTGTCTCCATCTGCATCGGCTGAAAAATCGCCACTTCATCCCGCATCGACTGAAAGACTGCCATTTTATTTACATTTTTGCATGGCTGAAAGATCGCCACCTTTACTTACATTTTGCATGGCTGAAATAGCGCCACCTTAATTTAAATCTTGCATGCCTAAAAGATCGCCACTTTTACTTACATTTTGCATGGCTGAAATAGCGCCACCTTCATTTAAATCTTGCATGGCTGAAAGATCGCCACCTTTATTTTACGTTTTGAATATTACAATATAAAGCTATAATCAGTGATTCAGTACGTTAAACGATAAAAACAACAGCAAACAATGACAATTAAGGCCAACAGACATAAAATGCATGGATGCAATGCAATGCACATGACCGTTGCGGCGCGCAGCCCGATCCATTTGGGTACCCGCGTTCACTGTGGGGGTTCAAACTCCGGAGGGGCTCCTACAGCCCAAGCGCAATATCATCGTAGCATTCGCTGCGGCGTGCAGCCCGATCCATACTCAGTCCAGATATATATATGCATGCAAACCACTCGGGCACAGTCAAAGTGTTCATCTTTTAGTTTCAATTATTAGGAGTTATAGAGCTATGTGTTTAAGTCTTCATTTATTTACTAAACATTTCAAAGCAGTGTCTAACTCAGGACTGATATTATGAAATATGCTAAGCATCATNTTTCTCTTTCTATTTTATAAAAATAGTAAAAAATGATTTTGAAAGAAAATTAAAAGTACTGGATCAATTAATAATATATAAATATTAATTTAAAAATATTGTAGCCAATTTCATAATTATAAAATGTTGTTAATTCTCAAAATAGGCTAAACTTGCAATTATATGCAATTTGACTTTTCAAAATACCAAATAAATTTGTAAATAATGTATAAAAAATTACTATAGCTATATTTTGGTATAAATATGAGAATAAAATAAGTTATTCACCAAGATGATAATTTTGGGAATAATTATTGGTTTTTATACTGCTAAAATGGACAATAAATTGATTTAAAAAATCTTTTAAAAATTGGGAAAAATACTAAAATACTTAGGATACGCATATATATAGTATTTGAAAGTATTTTGCATATAAAAATAGACGGGGAAAAATTGGGTATTAACTGCAGGTCAAAGCTAAGGTTCTCAGGGTAGTAGAGTATCGACATGGTTAGCCAACATTGTGCTAGTACCGAAGAATGATGGGAAGGTCAGAGTCTGTGTCGACTACCGAGATCTCAACCGGGCCAGTCCAAAAGACGACTTCCCCTTGCCGAATATACACATCTTGATTGACAACTACGCCAAGCATGAGCTGCAGTCATTTGTTAATTGTTTTGCTGGGTACCATTAGATATGGATGGATGAGGAGGATGCTGAGAAAACAGCTTTCATTACGCCATGGGGATGTATTGCTACAAGATGATGCCGTTTGGGTTAAAGAATGCAGGGGCCACCTACATGAGGGCCATGACCATCATTTTCCATGACATGATACACAAGGAGATCGAAGTGTATGTAGACGACGTCATCATTAAGTCCAAGAAAGCCGCTGATCACATGGAAGATTTAAGGAAATTCTTCAATAGACTGAGAAGGTACAACCTGAAATTGAACCCCGCAAAATGTGCATTCGGGGTTACAGCTAGAAAATTGCTTGGGTTCATTGTGAGTCGCCGAGGGATAGAATTGGATCCATCAAAGATCAAAGCCATTCAAGAATTGCCACCGCTAAGGAACAAGAAAGACGTGATGAGATTCTTGGGGAGACTTAACTACATCAGCCGGTTCATAGCACAATTTACAGTTATCTGTGAACCGATCTTCAAGATGTTGAAGAAGGATGCCGCCACCGAATGGACTGATGACTGCCAGAAGGCTTTCGACAGAATCAAAGAATACCTGTCAACACCGCCGGTCTTGGTCCCGCCTGAACATGGGAGACCTCTGCTACTCTACATCGCAGTGTTGGATGGTGCCTTCGGTTGCGTCCTGGGGCAACATGATGAGACAGGAAAGAAAGAACATGCCATTTACTACCTCAGCAAAAAGTTCACTCCATACGAGGCCCGGTATTCTCTGTTAGAACGCACCTGCTGTGCTTTAACTTGGGTGGCCCAGAAGCTGAGGCACTACTTCTGTGCCTATACTACATATCTCATATCAAGGATGGATCCTTTGAAATACATCTTTCAGAAGCCCATGCCCACTGGCAAGCTCGCCAAGTGGAAGATCCTGTTGAGTGAATTCGACATTGTCTACGTGACCCAGAAAGCAGTCAAAGGACAGGCACTAGCGGATCACCTTGCTGAAAACCCTGTGGATGGGGAATACGAGCCCCTAAAGACGTATTTTCCAGATGAAGAAGTATCATTCATAGGAGAAGATATTGCAGAGTCCAATGACGGTTGGAGAATGTTTTTCGACGGAGCAGCAAATTTCAAAGGAGTCGGCATAGGAGCGGTCCTAGTATTAGAAACCGGTCAGCACTATCCGGTATCCGCCAAACTCAGGTTCCCATGCACCAACAACATGGCCGAGTACGAAGCCTGCATCTTAGGGCTTAAAATGGCCATTGACATGAACATCCAAGAGTTGCTAGTGGTTGGAGATTCAGACTTGCTTATACATCAGGTCCGAGAAGAATAGGCAACCAAGAACCCCAAGATACTCCTATACCTGCATCATGTACAGGAGTTAAGAAAGACGTTCACAAAGACAGAGTTTCAGCATGTTCCCAGGGTCCAGAATGAGTTTGCCGATGCATTGGCTACCTTGGCATCGATGATACAGCATCCAGATACAAACTTCATTGATCCTATTCCGGTAAAAATCCACAATCAGCCAGCTTACTGTGCTCATGTCGAAGAAGAAGCAGACGGAAAGCCTTGGTTTCATGATATCAAGGAATATTTAGCAAAAGGAGAATACCCAGAGCTTGCAAATACTACTCAGAAGCGCACGCTTCGAAGATTGTCCAATAGTTTATTTCACAGCGGAGGAATCCTGTATAGGAGGACTCCAGATTTGGGATTACTAAGGTGTGTCGACGCGAAGGAAGCATCTAAACTGCTAGAGGAAATTCATGCTGGGACCTGTGGACTACATATGAACGGTTTTGTCTTAGCCAAGAAGATACTCCGTGCTGGTTACTTTTGGATGACCATGGAGATGGACTGCATCCAGTACGTCCGAAAATGCCACCGCTGCCAAATACATGTAGACATGATAAGGGTGCCACCAAATGAGCTTAATGCAACATGCTCACCATGGTCGTTCGCCGCTTGGGGAATGGATGTTATTGGACCAATCGAACCTGCCGCTTCCAACGGGCACAGATTCATCCTAGTGGCAATTGACTACTTTACCAAATGGGTCGAAGCAGCATCCTACAAAGCAGTGACTAAGAA
>NW_017670906.1:324019-362034 GCF_001879085.1 Nicotiana attenuata | reverse complement strand
CTTCTCGAGGTTAAGCTCTACCTCCATCTGCATTTCCTGCATTGCATAAGGCTACTATTCTGCCTTCCCAGACTAAGCTCTGTCTCCATTTTGCATGGCTGAAATAGCGCCACCTTCATTTAAATCTTGCATGGCTGAAAGATCGCCACCTTTACTTACATTTTGTATGGCTGAAATAGCGCCACCTTCATTTAAATCTTGCATGGCTGAAAGATCGCCACCTTTACTTACATTTTGAATGGATGAAATAGCGCCACCTTAATTTAAATCTTGCATGGCTGAAAGATCGCCACCTTTATCTTACGTTTTGCATGGCTGAAATAGCGCCACCCTTTACTTATGTCTTGCATCGGCTGAAATATCGCCACTTTATTTACGTAATCATGGGCCGAAAGATCGCCACCTATTGCATTTCATGGGCTGAAAGACCGCCAAATTGTCCAAAGGCGTCATTGTTCGGAGGCACCATTCGCATAGCCCGAGAACGCCATGCCATGGCCTGAGGATCCCTTTTATCTTTTGCATGTCATTATTCAAAGGCATCATCGCTCAGAGGCATCATTATCATAGCCCGAGAGCATCGTTTCATGGCCTACGAATCCTTTATGCTTCATGGCCCAGGACATCATGGTCCGAGGACGTCATCCTAACCGTCCAAAGACAGTATCCATGGTCCGACGGGAAATTGCATCACGTCTAAATTTAATCACAATATATGCGCATATTGCTTATTTGCAGGTAAACCGGCTAGCAACGGCCGTCTCAGCAGGAGGGATCTCGCTCCAGTTCCCGCAGCACTATTAGACCTTAACCATCCATCCCAAACCTGAATATCGCGTCCGTTCTTGAAAGATCTCCATCGGCATATTCCGCCGATGGATCCTGAACTACATACAGCCTGATTCCTGTAAGACCAGGGATATGCAGGCTGCTCAGGAACCAGGGCACGGTCAATCGCTTCAAACCATTCCGTACGGTCAAAATTGGCCATCATATCTTTACCCGACAACTCTTACATCCTTCTCGGGTAAAGAGGGGCAGCTGTTGATACTAAATTTTTCTCCGTCTATTTTTATATGCAAAATACTTTCAAATACTATATATATGCGTATATAAATAGGTATTATTTTAGTATTTTTCCCAATTTTTTAAATCAATTTATTGTCCATTTTAGTAGTATAAAAACCAATAATTATTCCCAAAATTATCATCTTGGTGAATAACTTATTTTATTCTCATATTTATACCAAAATATAGCTATAGTAATTGTTTATACATTTTTTTACAAATTTATTTGGTATTTTAAAAAGTCAAATTGCTTATAATTGCAATTTTAGCCTATTTTGAGAATTAATAACATTTTATAATTATGAAATTGGTTCCAATATTTTTAAATTATTTTTTATATATTATTAATTGATCCAGTACTTTTAATTTTCTTTCAAAATCATTTTTTACTATTTTTATAAAATAGAAAGGGAAAAACTAGCTATTTAAAATCTGGCCCATTTTTATTTCGATTATAGCCACATTGACTTCCCCTAATTGACCAAATTTCAAACCCCAAACGGACCAGCCCAATTTCAATTTAACCCGCCCCTGACCCAACTAATCTAACCCGCCCGGCCATTCCTTTTGATCCAGGCCGTTGATCATTTTGATCAACGGTCACAATCATTTCTTACCATTTTAATTCACCCACACCCCTAACTCTAACTCATTTCACTCAGAGACGCCGCCTTGAAACCCCTTCGTCTCTCAAACTCTCTCGAATATTCTTGAAACCCTAATCGCCTTCTACCATTTTCAGCCGCAAACTCACCGGAATCCATGGCTTCTATCTCTGCTCTTGAACGCTGGGTGTTCGAAGTATCGAGGTCTGACCTCGATGGTGTCCGTTTATATTTTCTCCGATTCAAGGTTCTATGGCTTCTCCGACTTTGTTCCGGCGTACCCACAGCATTTCGAGCCTGGTTCTGACTCATCTGACTTAGATCGGACCTTTTCCAAGCCTTTCTCGCTTTAGGGTTCCTCTGAAACCCTAGCTATCCGAGGTTTTCCCTGTTTGTTTTCCTAGATTGGTTCTATATCTGTGCTCTACTTGAGTTTTAAAATGTATTCCCCAATTTTTCTTTCAAAAATTATTCTCTCCGACTTAGGGTTTTTGAAAACTCAAAATGTTTTTCTTCAACTGTTCTTTTCCTTTTTCTTTGTGTATATTTGTCACGCATGCGTTTTTGCTGTTTTCTTATGTTTTTTCTGTGCCTTGTCTCTCTATTATGTTTCTACACCATGCTTACATGTTCATCCTACTGTGTTTTTCCTATATGACTTGTGGATATACTTTTCTAGTAATTTTGTGTTCTCCTACTGTATGTGTCTCCTACTGAGTTCTTAAGTTCCTTGCCTGCCTTTTACTGGACTTTGTTTGAGTTCTCTTTAAACATGTTTCGCCTACTGTTTTCTTAAGTGTTATACTACCTCTTCTCTCTTCTGGACTTGTTTAAATCCCAGGTTTTCTTAAACATGTTCTTTCTACCTCCCACTATGTTCCGAATTAGTTTCTTCACTTTGTTATTTCAAACTCGCTATTGTATCTGTTTGTTATTTGTCTCCTCGTCTCTATATCTGATTCTAAGTAGAAACCCTAGAATTTGGGGGTTTTGACGAGTTTTGATCTTGTGTTTGGACTAGGGTTCTATTTTGGAACGCTGGACTCTCTTAGACTCATTCTGAGTCTATGAACTGAGCTTGAACTTCTTTGTTTGTGACTCTGAGTTTTTCTATGCTAGACTCTTCTACTGGTTAGCATAATAGTTCTTCGTGTTTAAGCATGGCTGTATGTTTTTATATGTGATGAATTCTCTCTTATGAAAAAGGTTTTCCAACTTATGTTTGATTCAGAATCCTTTTCTTTAGGCTTGATTAATTAGTACTGATTTTCCTTAAGTCAAGATTTTTCCATCTACCTGACTTGGTTCATTCACATGAAATCTTCAATTGCTGATTTTACTGGATGTTGATTGATTGCCTTTCCTTATTTTGCACAAACCGTGTGCTATCAAACCTTTTCCTTAAATAAATCTCTATGTATTTACCCTTCTTGTACTGCTTTGAAAAAGTGTTTGATCAACTTCTTGCCTTAATTATGTTACCCGTTTGAAATCATAATCCCTTAATCAAAGGGAAACCTTTCGTAATTGATTTTTTTAAATTATTCTCCTACCTATTTCTGCTTTCTTTCTATACTATAAATACATAACCTTCTTTAACACATCAGACACGGTTATACGACCAACTTTCAATCACACATTCTCAATCCAATACTTTTGCACTACTCATAGTTCCCTTTTAAAATCATAGTGTTCTGATTGCTAGCTTGCACTCTGGCTTTACAAGACTACTGCGTTCTTTTCTTGCTTCCCTGAAACTGGTATGTTCCTAGTTTGGTTTTTAGCCTCATCCCAATGTGTTTATTTTACAGTTTCTACATCCATGTCGTTTTTCTACCTATGTTTAATGTCATAACATGTAAATCCCCATATCTACCCCCTATCTGCATTACTGCCTATGTTTAATGTTAAGCAGCGATGTCAATTTCTTTGAATATGTTCCTACTGTGAATCCCTGTACCCCTATTCCCCTCTATGTGTTTTGAGTTTAAGTTCAGAACATGGCAACATCCAAATTGTTGCTCATGTCTGAACTTGATCCTGTAAGGGATCCTAACTCCTAAACAATGTGGCTAATAGGCTGGTTGGGGTGTGCCAGCACTTCCAATTGCTCGGTATGACCACCAGCTTGTCTTGGCTTTCCCCAGAATCCCCTCTATTGCACTCACACTCTCTCCTAGTTTCTAAGTTCTGCCCCCCTCCTATGAGCCTTGCTTTGGGACCTTGAGTTCCCTCTGAACTTGGACATTTGAGGGTTGGCCCTTCCACACTGCACTATAATTCAATTCTGTAATGAATTTGGGTGTAAGCACTGCCCGGAGTTCATGAGGCTCTTGGGAACTCTGACATAGCCAAAAACGAGAAAGGCTTTGGGAATTCGATCCTTGGAGTTGGTTTACTTCATGCCTTAGATAGAAGACTGAATCAAGCTCTCCTTGGTTGGAAATTTTTAGTTTTTCTGATGTAATTTTACTTCTTTTTCTTATTCAATTCTGGGTTGTAATAATCTTGTATTAACTATTGGGGTTTTTAGTGAAAAGGGGAGGGTACATCATGCATGAAAGGGGTAGATATCATGTTCATAGGAATTTAATACGTTTCAGCAATCATGTCCTGTTTTCAGTTCTGCATGTTTCATATAGAAATCATGTTTATAGGTTACATATTTCATATAGAAACCATGTTCATAAGTTCTGCATTTTCATATCGAAACCATGCTTATAAGTTTTTGCACTTTTGTATTATCTTGAAAACGTGTTTATAGGTTCTGCATTTCATATAGAAATCCTATTTATAGGTTCTACATTCGCATATAGAAACTATGTCTATAGCTTCCTGCATTACATATAGAAACCATGTCTGTAGGTTTCCGTATTTCTGCATACCACATAGATAACATGGCTATAGGACTGCCCGAATTCTGCACATGCATCTATCACTAGGCAAACGTATTTATAGGTTTGAATAACAAACAGCATTCTAGACATCATGCCTATAGGACTTCTGTACTTTTATTTCGACTATAAACGTTTTAAATCATTTAGCACCTAGAAAGCATGCCTTTTGGAGCTATCAACTAAATCTGAATCGCCTATTTTACCTAGTCTGAAAATCAGTAAATAGCATGGCTTAATATCTACGGAGCTTATGCTTTGTATAATCAACAAGTCTTCTTTTTTAAAAAACTAGTACGATCCCGCATTGTTAGATATCATGCCTATAGGTTTCGCATAGGCAAGCCATAAGATGAATTAGTTAATAGGAACCAGACTTTGTTAAATTCCAACCAGCAGGCAGGTCTGATTCGGGTTTCTCATGTAAAACATGTAATAAAGCCTCCCGCTTCCTTTAAGTTTAATTAAGACCATAACTAGTATGTGCAAGACATGCTAAACGATCGGTCTTTAAGTTGAGGAGGCCTATTTGAGCCTTTAATTGTTATGTGTTTCCCCATATCTGCTCTACATGTTTTGATTGTCGCCTTAGAATTTTATCCTTTTAAACCACAAAAGCCAAATCTACCTTCCCTTTAGTACTAGTAGTCCCAAATGCCTCCGGGGCTGATAGGATTTGGGACGGGTAGTAGCATGCAATAGGGAAACGAGACCATTCCGCGTTTAATACCTTAACGGGGTAGGAAAGGGTAGATATGGATATGATGACCACGCGATAACACCACGTGTATAAATGGTTACCGGGTGTTGTGTGGGGTGATCCATATTATTTATAAACTTAGGACCCCCTTCCCTTTACTTGTTCATTTTCAGAACTTCAAAACCGCTTTCTTCCCCAAAACTTCCGCTTCTTTAACTTAATTGCTCGCAGAAATTATGTGCAAACCCCTTCCCCTTTACTTATTTATTTTCAAAATTTCAAAACTACTCTCTTCCCAAACTTCAACCTCTTTAACTTCTTTTATTTTAATTGCTTGCAACCATTACGTGAAAACTACCCTGTATTTGTGATTCTCGCTTGTTTACTTGTCATTTGCACTTAAAGTCACAATTATAGCATGGCCGGGAACCACACTAGTGGATCTTGAGGTGTGCCTAACACCTTCCCCTCAGGATAATTTCAAGCCCTTACCCAATCTCTGGTTTTCTAAACCAAATTTCTTCTTAGTGTCCTAATGAACTAAATCATTAGGTGGCGACTCTTCAAAATTCCAAACCCAATTCCCAAAATGAAATGAGTTGTCCGCCCAAATTTCATAAACCCGATTTCGCTAGAAAAAGGGGGCATCGACATAGAGCAACAGAGAATCATATAGTTTCAGCTTCCTAATGACATTAGAGATAGAAACATACCAGTTAAGGGAAGCAAATAAGAGATGAAAGGTATGCAGGATTCAGTAGTCTATCCTTGGCTTTCAACCGGCTAGACAAGCAATGAGCACAAGCAGCGAAGAGATGAGAGTAGAGTATGTGTGAGTGTGAGTTTTTGGTGAACTATTGTTCGTGTCTTGAAGATGCAGAGTGAGAGTGTATACATAGAACTTAGGGAGTAAGACAAATAAGGTAAAGGAAATCACAGTTCAATCAATTAGAATCAATCAGCCAATTATAGAATCAATTCCAATAGAGAAATCCGGAAAAGACCCCTTTAATTGGGGAGAGTCAGTTAACGGTCAGAACAGGGGTTTAACTAAGGTAAGAAATCAATACCATACCATATAGGGAGTCAGCCAAATCCCAAATAATACTGATAATTAATTAACGCAAGTATAATTAATCAAGGTCACAAATACGGAAACAAGTAAAAATCCCGGCAAATACTGATTTTAACGAGACAATTATTTGAATCCCTAATAGTAATCAATCAGGTAAAAATCCCAAAGAGTACTGATTTTAACAAGAAAGATTGTTCAAATCCCTAAATAGAATCAATCAATATGACCGGTTCACAGAAATAAACATAATAACGGGAAAAATTTGAAGAAATCAGTGTCATAAACAGAAACATTTGGGGGTTTAAGCATAGAGACGAGAATCAGTCAAGATAGTGAAGAACAATTAGTTTAAACACTGAAAAGTTTCAAAAATATGAATCCTAATTTCGAAAATAGTGAAATAAATCGAAGCAGTTGACTAAAACAAAGATTTTCAAGGGAAAACACCCAATAATACTCAAATTATTTTATATCTACAAAGATCTGAACAGATTCGAATAGTAGTAAAACTAGGTTTTTCAAAAACAGTAGAGGTAAAAGAAAATCGGTCAAAAACTATGGATTCGCACTGAAAAAATAAGAGGAAACTCATACTCACAAACGAGAAAGGCTACAGACAGACCTATAGACAAATTTTGGCAAGAACCAGGTGGAATCTCCATGAGATTCTCTCAAGGATCTATGTAATCAAATAGCTAGGGGGTACAGAAGGCTGGTAGTGGTCGGAGAATGCACAGAAACTCCATAGATGGGAGCTTTTTGCCTGTGACAGCGATTAGGGTTTAGGTTGGGTTGAAGAGAATTGGAGGGGCTAGGGAAACCAGTGACGGCGAAAATGAAAGAGTGAGGGGGGGTTAGGGTTGCTTGTTGAATTAAAATGGTAAGTATTGTTGTGGACCGTTGATCTAAAAGATCAACGGCCACGATTAAACGGAGTTATTGGGTCGGGCAGGTATAGATTGGGCCTGGGGTTGGAATTGGGCTGATATATTAAGGGAGTCTTGGGCTAGTTTAATGTGTTCGGTCCCAAAATAAAAGGAATAAAAGGGCTATTTGTTAAATACCCAATTAATTGATAAAATAATTTATATAAAATAATTAATAGATTATAAAAAATAATTTTCATGCCTAGAAATGTTTCTAGAACAATTACTTAGTATTTAAAAAAAAATACAAAAAGCTATTTTCTGGTAAAATAATGTAATAATGCATACATGGGCTATAACTACAAAGTTATTGTAATTATAACCCAAAAAATGCAATTGTGGCTATTTGTGAAATAATTAAAACTTAGTACAAATACAAATGATAAAATTAAGCCACAAAATTATTATAAAACCCTTTGCGATGCAATTAGTAATTGTTTATATAAATAAAAATACTGGAATAAATTAATTTAAACCCTTAAAAATGCAGAAATTATGGAAAAATATTAATTGATGCTAATGCATAGTTTTGGAGGTATATATGCATTTTGAAAAAATATTATAGGGAAAAATTGGGTATCAACAGCTGCCCCTCTTTAACCGGGAAGGATGAAAGAGTTGTCGGGTAAAGATATGATGGGCAAATTTGACCGAGTAAGATGATTTGAGAGACTTAGGCCGAACTCTGGTTTCCGAGCTGCCTACATATCCCTGGTTTTACAGTAATCAGGCCATGTGTAGTTCGGGGTTCATCGGCGGAATATACCGATGAAGTTACCACAAGGACGGACACAAGGTTTCGGGGTAGGTGCAAAGGTTGCGGTCAAATTTGAGACAGTATGAAGGAACTGGAGCGGGATTGCACCTGTTGGGGTAGCGGTTTGCTCATCGGATCACCTGCAAGTAAAGATGTACTACGAGCATATATATGTGCATAAATTTAAATATGAAGTAAATTCCCTTTGGACCATGAAAAATCGTCTTTGGACGGTTGAAGATGACGTCCTTAGACTATGATGTCCTGGGCCATGAGTTGTTCAGTGAGGGATTCACAGGCCATGAAATGATATCTCAGACCATGAAAAAGGTGCCTCTGAACTATGACGCCTTTGAATGATGAAATGCAAGTTTGAGAGATCCGTAGGCCATGGCATGGTGTTTTCCGGCTATGAGGATTATGCCTTCAGACTATGATGCCTTCGGAGAAGTTGGCGATATTTGAGCCCATGATGTGCAAAATATGATGCTAGGAGAAACAAGACAAGGCTTGGTCTTGTATAAAGTTGAGGGCAGAGCTTAGCCCAAAAGAAGAGAAAATAGATAGTGCGAAGGGAGACAGCGCTTAGTCTCGTGCAAAGTTCGGGACAGGGCTTAGTCCCATACAAAGATTGAGACAGGGCTTAGTCTCATGTAAATAAAAGGCAATGATTAGCCTTATGCAGATACGGAGGCAGGGCTTAGCCTCATGCAATATGGAGACAGAGCTTAGTCTCATGCAAATAGAAGGCAATGCTTAGCCTTATGCAAATAAGAGGCAGGGCTTAGCCTCATACAAGATTTGGGACAGGGCTTAGTCCTATGCGAAGGTTGAGACAGAGCTTAGTCTTTTGCAGTAAAAGGCAACGCTTAGCCTTATGCCAATGTAGAGGCAGGGATTAGACTCATGCAAGGTTCGGGGCAGGGCTTAGTCCCATGCAAATAGAAGGAAATGCTTAGCCTTATGCAAATATGGAGGCACGGCTTAGCCTAATGCAAGGTTCGGGACAGGGCTTAGTCCCATGCAGATAGAAGGCAATGCTTAGCCTTATGAAAATATGGAAGCAGGGCTTAGCCTCATGCAAGGTTTGGGACAGGGCTTAGTCCTATGCAGATAGAAGGCAATGCTTAGCCTTATGCAAATATGGGGGCAGGGCTTAGCCTCATGCAAGGTTCGAGACAGGGCTTAGTCCCATACAGATAAAAGGCAACGCTTAGCCTTATGCAAATATAGAGGCAGGGCTTAGCCTCATGCGAGGTTTGAGACAGGGCTTAGTCCCATGCAATTAGTCCCATGCAAATAGAGCAAATAACAGACGATAGCAGAGTATCTTAGTTGGAAGTAGATTCCGTATCGTGATTTCAAGGCGTGCACATTCCTTGTTCCTGCATTCAAAGAAAAATTGTTAATTTTGTAGGGGGGAGGTCGGTTCGTGCCTCCGTCAGCTTGCTCGACTTGTTTCGCTCGGTCTGGAAGTGCTGTTCAAATTATTGGGGGTAGCATTTGCTAAACAGAGTTATTTCGAAAGCAGGCATGCATAGTTTTCAGATACATAGTAAAATATATTTTAGAAATTGGTTAGATAAACCAGTGACTGTGACACGATCTGAGGCATTGCGACTTCTCTTGCTATAGAATTTTGAGGTTCCTCCTCCAAATTCTGCCCCAGTTTCTGATTATGGGGAAAAATAAAATTTTATTCAATTATGACCGAACCCATAAGGATGCCTACGTATCCCCTCTTAAATGGGAATCAAGTCGAGTGTAGTTCAATTTACATCATATGCGGAAAACATAAATAGTTACACCTAGTATCGCTTGACTGCATCTGAATTAATTAGTTTTGGCCAGACTTCTCCGTCCATTTTTGCAAGTATGAGGGCTCCTCCTGTCAATACTTTGTGAACCATGTAAGGGCCTTGCCAGTTGGGAGAGAATTTCCCTTTGGCTTCATCCTGATGCGAAAAGATCTTCTTCAACACCAGCTGCCCCGGTGTGAATTGTCTCGGCTTGACTCTTTTGTTGAAAGCTCTGTGTCACGCCCCAAAATCGAGGGGCATGACCAGCGCTCGACCGGGTAGCCCCAGTCAAGCAGACCTGGGTGCCTTTCCTATCCCACGTGTTACCCCGTGTTTTCATTACTCATTAATCAAAGAAATTGCCATTGTAATTAAAACACCTTCTCACGAAATATACAATAACAACATGGTTACTTAGCGCGGTTTACAACTTACATTGCCCGACATACCAAAATACATATTGCATAAGTACATAACCCACATTCACTGTCTACGGAGCCTCTAAAGATACACAGGATAATACAGTACTTGCCGGGAACAAGGCTCCGGCTATACCTTACACAAAAGCCAAAATAGGACTCCGGAATAAAAAGCGGCATGAGCCACGCAGGGCCCCGAGAGGAAAGGGGCTCACCAATACAGCTGACGGAAGATTAAGGGGAGCTACGGTCGATGGACTGGAGTACCTGCTATAGATCCACCTACAATCATAACACGAATGTAGCGCCCCGGCAAAAGGGACGTCAGTACATTTGAATTGTACTGGTATGTATGAACAAACTTTGCCCTAACCAAACTCAAACCATACACAAGTAACACGTAATAATGGAATCAACAATCAAATACACATGAAAGGAAACAATCAAGCCAAACAAATTTACAATCTCTCCATTTCCCCTTCAACATTTTTTTCACATCAATGATTTCACAACTTTCTCATATTTTCTTTTAAATAGTGACTTCGATCACTTTCCACCCTTATTACCTCGGCCACCCTTATCACCCCAACCCACAATTTATTATTTTTGTGTTGCGGCGCGCAACCCGATCCCACCGGACAATCACATTTCACAAACAACACAACAGCAACAACAACAACAACAACAACAATTCACAAAGAACAACAACCACAATTCTCAAGGAATAACAACAACAATTCACAAGGAATCTCCAAAACCATCAATACCATTTCCATCATATTCAACAACTCAGGTGCATTTTACGACACAACGATAATTGCCCACAACGAGCCATATATATTATTACCACAGTTGTTCCGATTGCATCATTTACGATTTCCTTCCATCATTTGTTTCTCGGCTCTTACCACATAACACTTTCACAATCACACATTTGGTTTATTGCCAAATTACTTACACCATTATATCGGGTGACTTAACCACGAACATTCAAATCACGCCATTCACAGAAATTTCACAAACAACAATCCACGTTGATATCACATAGCAAATATTCATACACCAAACAAGGTGATTTCACAAAGGTCAAAGTTAGCCATACATAACTGGAGCCGAATTCCCTTTTAATTTCTACTTTCAACTTCAATAGCAACGTCAATCTAGTGCACAAAGTAACACATGTTTCTTAGAATCAAAGTTCACAATCACTACCAGAACACTTTTGGATTATCAACCCTCCTCTGAACAATTCTTTACTCCTACCCAATCCCTCTTACCAGATTTTAGGTTTTAAAAGCCATGCATGAATGTTTTCAACCTCTATTATCAAGAATAAATGCATGAGACTCCCCCCCCCCCCCAGTTAAACCTGAAAATTTATGAAAATAGGTTAGGGATTTTACCTGCAAGAATGGAGGTGAAGACACTCACTTTGGGACTCCCGTCCTGGTTAGTTTTGAAGAACAAATTTGAAGAAGATGAACTCTCTCTCAAGAACCCTCTCTTCCCTCTCTCTTCTTTTGTTCAGAAAACTCATTAAAAAGGGCGTCGGGTTTAAAATTTAGAAAATTAGGAGCCCGAGTCAGGTCTGCGGTCGCATTTTGCGATCGCAGATACGAAATGCGGTCCGCAGAATAGACTGCAAAAAGTGTTCAAAAAATCTAATTCTTCTGTTTGGGTCTGCGGCGGAAATGCGGTCCGCATACCCAATTTGCGGTCGCATGATGCACCGCATTTTGGCCTCAAATTTGACTGACACATTGACTCACTTTGCGATAGAAATGCGGTCCGCACATCAGTTATGCGATCGCATAATGGACCGCATTTTGGCCTTAATTTTAACCAAACCACTGACTCATTATGCAGTAGAAATGCGGTCCACATACTTGATTTGCGACCACATTCTGGACCGCAAAATAGCACTTTTCTGGAAAAACTTGGTTCTTAGATATTTAAATACTTAGATCAGTACAATGGGTCCGAACCGCGTCAACACATATTCGGACCCTGACCCTACGAGCTACTGGGTTTTGAGCACAAATTTTTTTTTTCACGGGGCCTTACATTCTCCCCCACTTAAAATCATTTGTCCTCGAATGAGGATTTTGAAAAAAAAAATCAGTTGGTTTTGAAATCATGGTATGCATACTCCCAATTTCACAAACTCCCATATTTTAGAAAAAATTTGCCAGAGTTTCCTTTGTAATTTAGACATATCTACCTGTTAGAGAGCCCCGAAACACAATTCCAAGCACAATTACACAATTACAACTATCCCTATAGCTGGTATACAATTTATTATCTCAACAGTTGCACATATTCAATCACTTACTACATTTTGCACATAATTTGGTCACTTCAATTTGCTGACAATTCGGATACTTAGATACAAAGTCCGCCACACCCCCTCTTCATGCCGTTCCACCAATAAATCTCCTTGAGATCATGATACATTTTTGTAGAACCTGGGTGCACGGAATACCTGGAATTATGAGCCGCCGCCATTACCCTCTCCCGAAGCTTATCCACATCCGGAACACATAGCCTACCTTGACACTGCAATACACCATCCTCGCCGCCGAGTGAAAATGCCGGAGTCTTGTTATTCAAAACTGCTTCCTTCATCTGAGACAATGCTGGATCAATAAACTGCTTTTCCTTGACTTCCGCTACGAGAGACGATTCTGCTCCATCATGCACCACAACATTCCCCTCGTCTGATGTCGAAATACAAACCCCTAGACTGGCCAATTGATAAACCTCCCGAGCCAAGGGCCTTTGATCCGCTCCCAAATGAGCCAAGCTACCCATAGACTTCCGACTGAGAGCGTCGGCCACCACATTCGCTTTCCCTGGATGGTACAAAATGTTCATATCATAATCCTTGAGCAATTCTAACCACTGTCACTGCCTTAAATTCAATTCCTTCTGCTTGAACAAATACTGGAGACTCTTGTGGTCTGAAAACACATCCACATGTACCCCATAAAAATAATGCCGCCATATTTTCAAAGCAAACACAACTGCCGCAAGCTCCAAATCATGCGTCGGATAATTCTTCTCGTGATTCTTGAGCTGCCTCGAAGCATACGCTATAACCTTCCCAAGTTGCATCAACACACATACCAGACCAACCCTGGAGGCATCGTAATAAACCACAAATCCTTCCGTGCCTTCCGGCAAGGTCAATATTGGTGCCGAGGTCAACCTTGACTTCAATCCCTGAAAACTTTTCTCACAACCGTCGGACCATTGAAACTTAACTGCTTTCTGCGTCAACTTAGTCAATGGGGAGGCGAGGGCAGAGAATCCCTCCACAAACCTCCGATAATACCCTGCTAAACCCAAGAAGCTACGAATCACCCTCGGGGTCGTGGGTCTAGGCCAATCTTTCACTACTGCAATCTTCTGGGGGTCTACCTGAATCCCTTCACTAGAAACAATATGACCCAAAAAGGCAATGGACTCCAACCAAAACTCACATTTTGAGAATTTAGCATACAACTGGTGCTGATGACGAGTCTGCAGAACTGCCCTGAGGTGACCGGCATGATCCTCCCGGCTCCGCGAATAAACAAGGATGTCATCAATAAAAACAATCACGAAGGAGTCTAGAAATGGCTTGAAGACCCGATTCATAAGATCCATAAAAGCTGCCAGGGCGTTGGTTAGCCCAAAGGACATGACCAAGAATTCAAAGTGACCATAGCGAGTTCTGAAAGCGGTCTTGGGAATATCCTGCTCCCTAATCTTCAATTGGTGATACTCAGACCGTAGATCAATTTTGGAGAAAAACCTTGCACCTTGTAATTGGTCGAACAAATCATCTATTCGAGGCAAGGGATATTTATTCTTGATGGTGACTTTGTTGAGTTGCCGATAGTAAATACACATCCGAAGCGACCCATCCTTCTTTCTGACAAAGAGAACCGGAGCACCCCACGGCGACACACTCGGCCGTATAAACCCCTTTTCTAACAAATCCCTCAGCTGCTCCTTTAACTCCCTTATCTCTGCTAGAGCCATTCTGTATGGTGGAATAGATATTGGTTGCGTATCTGGCAATACATCAATCCCGAAATCAATCTCCCTATCTGGCGGAATCCCTAGAAGCTCGTCCGAAAACACTTCAAGAAACTCATTCACGACTGGCATGGACTCGGGGGTAGACACTTCTGAAGTGGTGTCCGCCACCCGGACCAAATGATAGATACATCCCTTCTTAATCATCTTTGAAGCTTTAAGGTAGGAGATAAACCTACCCTTCGGCACCACACCATTCCCCTTCCACTCGATAACTGGCTCATTAGGGAACTCGAGTCTCATGACTCTCGTTCGGCAGTCAAGTTTAGAAAAGCACGAATAAAGCCAGTCCATTCCCATAATCACATCAAAATCCACCATTCCAAGCTCGATTAGATCGGCCGTGGTAACACGACCACATACCGTGACAACACAATTCCTATAAACTCGCGAGGCTGTGATAGAATCACCAACCGGAGTCGATACGGAGAACGGCTCATGAAGCTGTTCGGGTTCTATCCCAAAACATGAAGCAATGAATGGGGTGACATAAGACAAAGAGGACCCCGGATCAATAAGAGCATAACAATCAATGGCCTGAATCGACAAGATACCTGTAACGACATCTTGAGAAGCCTCTACACTCTGGCGACCACTCAAAGCGTAAAACTGGCTGGGTCCACCCCTACCACGAGCTCCTCCCCTATCTGCACCACGCCCTGCTGGAGCTGGAGGACGCATGGATGATGTGGCAGCTGAAGAACCGGATGACTGAGCAAATCCCCTACCCATGCCCTGACTAGGCGCACGACAGTCCCGCTGGATATGACCTCTCACCCCGCATCTATAACACACTGGGATTTCTAAATAACAAGTCTCTGTATGGAATCTCTCACACTTGGGGAATGGAGCCTTCCCCTGCCGCTGAGATCTCCCTCCCGAACGACCGGACTGATGGGGCCTCCTACTGTCTGAACCTGATCTCATGTGGCTGCCATGCTGATAACTGTGCACAGATGGTGGTGCGCTCGCTGAGGACTGAGCATATGACTGGGATGGCCATGATGACCCTCTCCCCTGAGCTGATCTCCCTGAGTGACCCACTGATCGGGCCCTGCTGTTACTCTCCCTTTCCGCCCGTATCTTCAACTTCCTAGCCTCTGTGGCCTGAGCGAATCCCACAATCTTCCCATAATTCATATCCGAGTGTAAGGCCGCTGTAGCAGCCTCATTTACCACCAAGGGACTAAGGCCCTGAACGAATCGCCGAACTCGAGCATCCATGGTCGACACTAACTGAGGAGCATACTTGGGCAATCTCACAAACTCCATGTGGTACTCCCAAACATTCATACCGCCCTGCTTGAGGACCTCAAACTCAGTGGCACGGGCTGCTATCGTCTCAGTAGGCAAGAAATGGTCCATGAACGCATCTACAAACTCATCCCATCTAGCCGGAGGTCTTCCCTCCCCACGGGAATCCTCCCACATCTCGAACCACGACTACGCCGCTCCCCTCAACCTGTATGAAGCCAACTCAACTCCCTCCGTCTCTGAAGCCTTCATCACTCGAAGGGTCTTATACATTTCATCAAGGAAATCCTGCGGATCAGCCTCTGGGTCTGTGCCTGAGAACTCTGGAGGGGCTAACCGCAAAAACTGGTTGACTCTGGAACTGGCGGAATCTCCCTGTCCGCTGGAGGATGTAGGGGCATCATGAGATCTCTGGGCCTGAGCGGCCACTAACTGGGTCAACATACGGATGGCTCCTCTAAGGTCCTCATCAGGAACCCCGGGACCGGAAGCTGGAACTGCATCAGAATCAGGAATACCGACGGGAGGGATGGTAGCACCCTCTGCCGCAGCTGGAACAGGAATACTCTGATCTGTAATAGATGGGTCAGGTAGATTCAAGGCCGGGGAGTCACTCTCACCCACGACATCAGGTACATGATTCATAGCCTCACTTGGGGTGGCATTGGCCCCAAGGCCAAGTCTAGCTCTCTTCTTAGGTGCCATTACTGAAAAATTCGGAACAGAGCACAATTTAGACATAAATACTTCCACTTTTAACTTCACCGCACGATATAGAATGACAAAGAAGAGGATAATTTCCTAAATGTCCATGCAGCCCCCTACTTATAGATGTGGTCGACAACACACCGATAAGAAGGGCTCTACTAGACACGGCTCCGAGACATCCTAGGACTCTTTTAAAACCTTAGGCTCTGATACTAAGTTTGTCACGCCCCAAAACCGAGGGGCATGACCGTCGCTCGACCGGGTAGCCCCTGTCAAGCGGACCTGGGTGCCTTTCCTATCCCACGTGTTACCCTGTCTTTTCATTACTCATTAATCTAAGAAATTGCCAATATAATTAAAACACCTTCTCACGAAATATACAATAACAACATGGTTACTTAGCGCGGTTTACAACTTACATTGCCCGACATACCAAAATACATATTGCATAAGTTCGTAACCCACATTCACTGTCTACGGAGCCTCTAAAGATACACAGGATAATACAGTACTTGCCGGGAACAAGGCTCCGACTATACCTTACACAAACTAAAATAGGACTCCGGAATAAAAAGCGGCATGAGCCACGCAGGGCCCCGAGAGGAAAGGGGCTCACCAATACAGCTGACGGAAGATGAAGGGGAGCTACGGTCGATGGACTGGAGTACCTGCTATAGATCCACCTACAATCATAACACGAATGTAGCGCCCCCGGCAAAAGGGACGTCAGTACATTTGAATTGTACTGGTATGTATGAACAAACTTTGCCCTAAGCAACCTAAACCATACACAAGTAACACGTAATAATGGAATCAACAATCAAATACATATGAAAGGAAACAATCAAGCCAAACAAATTTACAATCTCTCCATATCCCCTTCAACATTTTTTTCACATCAATGATTTCACAACTTTCTCATATTTTCTTTTCAATAGTGACTTCGATCACTTTCCACCCTTATTACCTCGGCCACTCTTATCACCCCAACCCACAATTTATCATTTTTGTGTTGCGGCGCGCAACCCGATCCCACCGGACAATCACATTTCACAAACAACACAACAACAACAACAACAACAATTCACAAAGAACAACAACCACAATTCTCAAGGAATAACAACAACAATTCACAAGGAATCTCCATAACCATCAATACCATTTCCATCATATTCAACAACTCAGGTACATTTTACGACACAATGATAATTTCCCACAACAAGCCATATATGTTATTACCACAGTTGTTCCGATTGCATCATTTACAATTTCCTTCCATCATTTGTTTCTCAGCTCTTACCACATAACACTTTCACAATCACACATTTGGTTTATTGCCAAATTACTTACACCATTATATCGGGTGACTTAACCACAAACACTCAAATCACGCCATTCACAGAAATTTCACAAACAACAATCCACGTTGATATCACATAGCAAATATTCGTACACCAAACAAGGTGATTTTACAAAGGTCAAAGTTAGCCATACATACCTGGAGCCGAATTCCCTTTTAATTTCTACTTTCAACTTCACCAATAGCAACGTCAATCTAGTGCACAAATTAACACATATTTCTTAGAATCAAAGTTCACAATCATTACCCGAACACTTTTAGATTATTAACCCTCCTCTGAACAATTTTTTATTCCTTCCCAATCCCTCTTACCAGATTTTAGGTTTTAAAAGACATGCATGAATGTTTTCAACCTCTATTATCAAGAATAAATGCATGAGACTCCCCCCCCCCCTATTTAAACCGTAAAATTTATAAAAATAGGTTAGGGATTTTACCTGCAAGAATGGGGGTGAAGACACTCACTTTGGGATTCCCGGCCTGGTTAGTTTTGAAGAACAAATTTGAAGAAGATGAACTCTCTCTCAAGAACCCTCTCTTCCCTCTCTCTTATTTTGTTCAGAAAACTCATTAAAATGAGGGGTTGGGGTATTTTATTATAAAGGGGGCCGGGTTTAAAATTTAGAAAATTAGGAGCCCGAGTCAGGTCTGCGGTCGCACTTTGCGATCCCAGATACGAAATGCGGTCCGCACAATGGACCGCAAAAAGTGTTCCAAAAATCTAATTCTTCTGTTTGGGTCTGCGGCAGAAATGCGGTCCGCATACCCAATTTGCGGTTGCATAATGCACTGCATTTTGGCCTCAAAATTGACTGACACATTGACTCACTTTGCGATAGAAATGCGGTCCGCATATCAGTTATGCGGTCGCATAATGGACCGCATTTTGGCCTTAATTTTAACCAAACCACTAACTCATTAAGCGACAGAAATGCGGTCCGCATACTTGATTTGCGACCGCATTCTGGACCGCAAAATTGCACTTTTCTGAAAAAACTTGGTTCTTAGATTTTTAAATACATAAATCAGTACAATGGGTCCGAACCGCGTCCAACACATATTCGGACCCTGACCCTACGAGCTACTGGGTTTTGAGCACAAAATTTTTTTTTTTCACGGGGCCTTACATTCTCCCCACTTAAAATCATTCGTCCTCGAATGAGGATTTTAAAAAAAAAATCAGTTGGTTTTGAAATCATGGTATGCAGACTCCCAATTTCACCAACTCCCATATTTTAGAAAAATTTTGCCAGAGTTTCCTTTGTAATTTAGACATATCTACCTGTCAGAGAGCCCCCGAAACACAATTCCAAGCACCATTACACTATTACAACTATCTCTATAGCTGGTATACAATTCATTATCTCAACAATTGTACATATTCAATCACTTGCTACATTTTGCACATAATTTGGTCACTTCAATGAGTCCCACATAATTTAACCGTTTCAACATACTACACGCATATAAATAAATCATTACCAATCTACACTACCATTAGTTGCTTACTTATCACGTAAGTTTTTTTTTTAAAACTTTCATTTACCAAAAAGAGGTTCACATAACTTGAACAATCACAACACATACCATTCTTACACCACTAGAGTGATTTCAATAGTAAGGCATTTAGGAAGAAAAGATGGGGCGTCTTTGTACAAAATCGAACACAATATCAGTTTGCTTAGGGATAAGAGTTCGCACGATTTCTACTAGACTTGTTCAAACAGATGGG
This sequence comes from Nicotiana attenuata, assembly GCF_001879085.1. Lineage (NCBI taxonomy): Eukaryota > Viridiplantae > Streptophyta > Magnoliopsida > Solanales > Solanaceae > Nicotiana > Nicotiana attenuata. The sequence goes on along the minus strand of NW_017670906.1, from coordinate 342,654 downwards.
GATATTTTTCCTTCATTTCTTTTTCCGCTTCCCATGTGGCTTCCTCAACTTGTTGACTTTGCCATAATACTTTAACTGAAGCAACTTCCTTATTTCTCAATTTACGGACTTGCCTATCAAGAATAGCAACCGGAACCTCTTCATATGACAACTCTTGATTAACCTCAATTACACTCTCGACTGGAACATGGTGGATGGATCCCAACCACTTTCTTCAACATGGAAACATTGGAACACCGGGTGCCACTAATGACATTCAGGAGGCAATTCAGCCTAATAGCACCTGCCCTATGTTTGAGCGATCGCGATACGGCCCGACATCTAGGACTCAACCTTCCCCTTTTTCCGAATCGCATGACTCCCTTCATATGGAAGAATATCCTTAAGAACCCAATCATCAACTTGAAATTCCAGTTCTCTTGCGACGAACATCCGCGTAGGATTTCTTGGCGACTTTGAGCAGTTTTCATCTTTCCTGAATGACTTAACTTTCTCATAGCTGTGCACAAGATCTCGCCTCTATCATTCTGCTTCCCACTTCAAAACCATCCAATCGGAGACGCTACACCCTTCCTTTCCGTAAATTGCCTCAAATAGGGCCATCTTGAAATACTAAGCATGAAGCTGTTATTGTAAGAAAATTCTGTGAGTGGCAAAGTGATCATCCAATTACTTCGAAATCAAGACACAAGGCCGGCAACATATCTTCAGCGATTAAATAGTCCGTCTGGGCTGACCATCAGTTGTGGATGGAATAGTTGTCGAGATTCACCTTGAGTACCCAACCTTGCTGAAATTTCTTCAAAATTAAGCTATGAACTGGGCCCTCGATCTGAGAATAATAGAAAGTGGAGTTTGCCATGAAGCCTTACTATTCTTGATATACACTGAGCATACTTTCTGCGTATCGGTGACTTGATGGCAAGAAGTGGAGCTGATTTGGTGAGTCGATCCACTATCACCCAAATTGAGTCGAAATTGGCGCTGGAGTGCGAGTAACCGCACCACGAAATCCTGTGATCATTTCCCATTTCCACATTGGTATTTCCATAGCTGAGTTACCCGGGCCACTGATGCTCACTTTTATTTGCTGACAAATTCGGACACTTAGATACAAAGTCGCCACACCCCCTCTTCATGTCGTTCCACCAATAAATCTCCTTGAGATCATGATTACATTTTTGTAGAACCTGGGTGTACGGAATACTGGAATTATGAGCTCCGCCATTACCCTCTCCGAAGCTTATCCACATCCGGAACACATAGCTACCTTGACACGCATAAAACCAATCCTCGCCGCGAGTGAAAATGTCGGAGTCTTGTTTTCAAAACTGCTTCTTCATCTGAGACAATGCTGGATCAATAAACTGCTTTTCCTTGACTTGCTACGAGTGACGATTCTGCTCCATCATGGCACACAATTCCCTCGTCTGATGTCGAAATACAAACCCCTAGACTGGCCAATTGATAAACCTCCCGAGCCAAGGGCTTTGATCCGCTCCCAATGAGCCAAGCTACCTATAGACTTCGACTGAGAGCGTCGGCAACATTCGCTTTCCCTGGATGGTACATAAATGTTCATATCATAATCCTTGAGCAATTCTAACCCAGTCGCTGCTTAAATTCAATTCCTTCTGCTTGAACAAATACTGGAGACTCTTGTGGTCTGAAAACACACTCACACATGGAACCATAAAGATAATGTTTGCATTTGGCCTCAAATTTAACTGACACACTTGACTCATTTGCGATAGCAATGCGGTCGCACATTAGTTATGCGGTCGCAATAATGGACCGATTTTGGCCTTAATTTTAACCAAACAGTGACTCATTATGGCGGTAGAAATGCGGTCCGCATACTGTATTTGCGACGCATTCTGGACCGCAAAATAGCATGTTTTGTGAAAAACTTGTGTTCCTAGATTTTTTAAATACTTAGATCAGTACAATGGGTCGAAAACGCGTCCAACAATATTTCGGACCCTGCCCCTACGGCGTACTGGTTTGAGCACAAAATTTTTTTTTTTCAACGGGGCACTCTAACTTCTGGACATTCTGTTCTGATAAAGTTGTCCGTGACAACTGCATTTCATTCCTTCTTTCCGTTATAGGGACAGCTCTCTCATAACGGCTCTTTATCCATTTCTGCGGTCGCTGAACTCAGCTTCTTGTATGATCCCAAAGGAAGGAACTCTCACTTCGACAGGATAACACTTCAGTACATAATAACCAAACTAGTTAGGGAGTTGCCGGTTGATGTGCGGACTGTTGGTACGGTTATCCAGTAAGGCGAATGGTAGCTTTCATGCCATTGTTCTGTGATTCTCTACAATTTTCTCAAGTATCTTCTTGATGTTTTTGTTGGCCGCTCCACAGCTCCGTTCATCTGAGTTATATGTTGTGGGAATTCTTGTGGGCTTGATTTTGAAAGTCTCACACATGGTCTTCATCAAATCACTATTGAGATTGGCGGCATTGTCAGTGATGATAGACTCTGGAACTTCGAATCGACAAACAATCCGGTCGCGGACAAAATCTGCCACGACCTTCTTAGTCACTGCCTTGTAAGATGCTGCTTTAACCCATTTGGTGAAGTAATCAATAGCTACCAAGATGAACCGATGCCCATTTGAGGCGGTGGGCTCGATTGGACCAATGACATCCATTTCACAGGCTGCGAACGGCCAAGGTGAGCTTGTTGCATTGAGCTTATTCGGTGGCACTTTTATCATATCTGCATGCACTTGACATTGGTAGCACTTTCGTAAGTACTGGATGCAGTATGTTTCCATGGTCATCCAGAAATAACCGGCCTTGAGTATCTTCTTGGCCAAGATAAAACCATTCATATACAGGCCACAGGTCCCGGCATGTATATCCTCAAGCAGCTTAGAAGCTTCCTTTGCGTTGACACACTTCAATAGTCCCAAATCAGGAGTCCTTCTATATAGGGTTCCTCTGCTGTGGAAGAAATTGTTGGATAGTCTCCGAAGTGTTCATTTCTGAGTATGGTTCGCATGCTCCTGGTATTCTCTTTTTGCCAACTATTCCTTGATATTGTGGAACCAAGGTTTACCGTCTGTTTCCTCTTCAACATGGGCACAATATGATGGATGGCTATGGATCCTTACTGGGATAGGATCAATGAAGTTCTTGTCCGGATGCTGTATCATTGATGATAAAGTGGCCAATGCGTCGGCGAACTCATTCTGAATCTTGGGAACATGCCAAAATTCTATCTTCGTGAACCTCTTCTTCAATTCCTGCACATGGTGTAGATATGGCAATATCTTGGAATTTTTGTAGCCCATTCTCCTTATACCTGGTGCACAAGCAAATCTAAATCGCTGATCACCGGCAGTTCCTGAATATTCATGTCGATGGCCATGTTGAGTCCTAGTATGCAAGCTTCATACTCCTCCATGTTGTTGGTGCTGGGAAATTTGAGTTTTGCAGATACCGGATAATGTTGGCCAGTTTCTGATACCAAGACGGCTCCAATGCTGACTCCCTTAAAATTTGCCGCTCCGTCAAAGAACATCCTCCAGCCGTCGTAGGACTCAGCAATGTCTTCTCCTATGAATAGTACCTCTTCATCGGGAAAGTATGTTTTCAGGGGTTCGAATTCTCCTCCCACAGGGTTTTCAGCAAGATAATCCGCCAGTGGTAGTCCCTTGACTGCTTTCTAAGTCACATAGATGATGTCGAGCTCACTCAACAGGATTTGCCACTTAGCCAGCTTGCCAGTGGGCATGGGTTTCTGGAAGATATACTTCAAGGGATCCATCCTTGATATGAGATATGTTGTGTAGGCACAGAAGTAATGCCTCATCTTCTAAGCTATCTAGGTCAGAGCGCAGCAGGTACGTTCCAGCAGAGAGTACCGCGCTTCATACGGAGTGAACTTCTTGCTCATGTAACAGATAGCGTGTTCTTTTTTCCCTATTTCGTCATACTGCCCCAGAACGCAGCTGAAAGCTCCATCTAATACTACAAGGTAGAGTAGCAATGGTCTACCTGTCTCTGGTGGGACCAAGACTGGTGGTGTTGATAGGTACTCCTTGATCTTGTCAAAAGCCTTTTGACAATCCTCAGTCCAACTGGTTGCAGCGTCCTTCTTTAACATCTTGAAAATTTGCTCACATATAACTGTAGACTGAGCTATGAAGCGGCTGATGTAGTATAGCCGTCCTAGAAAACTCATTACATCTTTCTTACTCTTTGGCGGTGGTAGCTCCTGGATGGCTTTGACTTTTGATGGATCCAATTCTATCCCTCGGCGGCTAACGATGAATCCCAGTAATTTTCTGGCAGGAACCCCGAATGCACATTTTGCGAGGTTTAACTTCAGGTTGTACTTTCGCAATCTGTCGAAGAACTTCCTCAAGTCCGCTATATGATCTGTGGCTTTCTTGGATTTAATGATGACGTCGTCCACATACACCTCGATCTCCTTATGTATCCGAATGGCATCATTTTATAGCAGTACACACCCCATGGTGTAATGAAAGCTGTTTTCTCAGCGTCCTCTTTGTCCATCCAAATCTGACGATAACCAGCAAAATAATCTACAAAGGACTGGAGTTCATGTCTGGCACAGTTGTCGATTAAGATGTGTATGTTTGGAAGCGGGAAAACATCCTTCGGCTAGCTCTGTTGAGATCCCGATAATCGATATAGACTCTAACCTTTCCGTCCTTCTTCGGAGCTGGCACGATGTTGGCAAGCCAAGTTGGGTATTCGACCACCTTGAGGAGTTTGGCATTGATCTGCTTAGTAACCTCCTCTTTAATCTTCAGACTCATATCAGCTTGAATTTCCTGAGTTTCTGCTTCACCAGTGGACACATTGGATTTGTGGGCAATTTGTGAGCCACAATAGATGTGCTTAACCCGGTCATATCGTCTTATGACGATGCAAAGATGTCCTCATATTCCTTTAAGAACTGTGTGCACTCTTCTTTTTCTCACGGCGACAAGTGAATGCTGATTCGGATCTCCTTGACAGTTTCTGAATCTCCTAAGTTGATTATTTCTATTTCGTGCAAGTTGGACATAGGCTTGTTCTCAAAATCCTCTACTTCTCTGACGATTTCCTCGGGTATGACATCCTCTTCTTCCAAATCACTATTCCTTTGTTGCATTGCCTCATTACATGTCAAAGTTGCTGGTTCATCGACATATGAAATAGTAATGTTGTATAAAGTTAAAAATATGAGAAAAAAAGGTAATAATAAACATCGATTCATTGAAAGAGTCAAATGCAATTTTCAATAATTAAAAATAGTGTTTCGGAACATTGGAAATATTACTTAAAACAAAAATGCAAAAAGGAAATCATCATTTTCTCAGAAAATAAAATAGATAGTGATGTTCAGCCTTACTACCCCGGGACTCGTCGGGCCCTGGATTGTCTGACGGTCCAATTCTTGAGGAATGATCCTCTCTCCACAGCTTGGATGGTGGGGCCTTCCTCCTCCTCCTCCTCCTCAACAATTACACAACAGTCCATGTCATCATCTTCCAGGAATAGATTCCTTAAGGCTGCTAGTGCTTCTTCCTCCTCTGATCCCCATATGATGTCGGTCTGCTGGAAAGTCTGACTCAGGTGCGGTATAGGCTGCTCAAGTGGATAGTACGGACCTCGCTATGGTGGTGACCAGTCATTGTATTCTTGCCAGGTGTATTGATATCCCAGCCCAAAAGTGGTACCATGGCGCTTCGGCTGTATTGGGTTGGTGATGCCCTGAAGATTTTTACCAAGACCCTTGCCAGGCTCATAACCTCTCCAATTCATCATGCTTGCTATCTTGCTATCCCACCACTTATCTTTGTCGATTGCGTTGACTCGCTCGATATGATGGTAGGTTTCTCCACCTAGCCTTCTTCTATTCTTAACCACTGGGATGGTCTGACGGGTGTAAATGGGGTTCCTTCCGTCTCCATGGATAATCACTTCTTGGTGGTTCCACTCGAACTTCACTGCCTGATCCAAGGTTGACGCTACAGCCCCAGCGGCATGTATCTATGGTCGTCCCAATAACAGATTGTATGATGCAGATATGTCCAGCACATGAAACTTGACATCAAACCACGTATGCCCCATCTGCAGACAGAGATTAATTTCCTCGATGGTAGCTCTCTGAGACCTGTCAAATGCCTTCACATTCATAGTCCCTTCTCATATCTCATACAGGCCTTTGCCCAACCTCTTCAGTGTTGTCAATGGGCAAACATTGAGGCTAGATCCCCCATCGATCATAACCCTGGCAATGAAATTGTCTATGCATTGCACTGTAATATGTAGTGCTCTATTGTGATTCCAACCCTCGAGTGGCAGCTCGTCCTCGTGGAAGGTGATTTTGTGACTTTCCAGCACCTGTCCCACCATATTGGCCATTTCTCCGCTAGTGATTTTGTTAGGTACATACGCTTCACTCAACACCTTTATGAGAGCATTCTTGTGTGCTTCTGAATTCTATAGCAGTGACAGGATAGATATCTGAGCAGGAGTCTTGTTCAAAAGATCGATGATCGAGTACTTCCTCGCCTGTACTTTTCTCCAAAGGTCATCCGGACCTGTTTCAATAACGGGCGGTCTGTTGGAGGCCTGCTTATTGGACTCTCCCAAATGCTCCAGTGTATAGACTCTTCCCGTTCGAGTCATCCCTTGCGCAGCGCCAGATTCTTCCACTATAGTCTTTCCTTTTCTTCTAGCTTCGGCCACATAATCCTAGGCTACGACCTTGGTATCGAAAGGCGGTGTGGTTGATACTGTCACTATAAATGGTGCGGCTACTTCCACCTCCAATGGAACTGGTGCAGCTGCAGGCGGTGCTACCTCAACTTCAAATGGGACTGATGCAGTTACCTCAACCTCCACTGGCAGCTGTATCTGTACTATAATGGGGTTGAGTGTGACGGAATGTTTCTTGGGATCGTCACCTTCTTTGATAAGTCTGATTGATCCCTCGGGATCCCATTCCTCATCGGTCTCTATCACATTGATACCTTCACCCCTATAATCTGGGAGGGGGTTGTTGCGGACATTGGGTGTAGCTTCTTTTGCCTGGATGACCTTATTGTCAATCAAGGTCTGGATCTTATCCTTCAGTGTTTGGCACTCATCAATGGTGTGCCCTTTCATGCCAGAATGATATGCACAGGTCTTATTTGGGTTGACCCATTGAGATGAATTCTCCATTGCCACAGCAGGAATAGGGGTCACATAACCAGCAGCCTTCAATCTTTTATACAGCTGGTCGATAGGTTTAGCAATGGCAGTGTATTGTTTGGGTGGTCTGCGATCAAAGTTAGGTCGAGGTCTTGTGTAGTTTTGACGAGTTAAAGGTGATTCAAAGTGAGATGGTTGGGAATTATATGTGTGGTAAGTAGTGGCTGGTTGAGAGTATCTGGGAGGTGAGGGTTGATATGTGGGTGAGGTGCTTGGTATGTAAGTGGGGAGGTTTGATATACAAGGGGAGTTTTGGGTCCTTGGGCGACCATTACCGTTCCCGCATCCTTCTTCTACGATATACCCCAAGACTGAAAAGCTTTATTTATGACATGCAATGCCTTAAAGTTTGTCACCATCCCGCTTTTGATGCCTTCCTCAATCCTTTCTCCGAGTTTGATGATATCAGAGAACTTGTGGTTTTCAATAACCATCAACCTTTCATAGTACTGCGGGTCTTGTGCTTTGATGAAGAACTTGTTCATCTATTCCTCGTCCAGTGTCGGCCTGACTTTGGCTGCTTCTGACCTCCAACGACTAGCATATTCGCGAAAGGTTTCAGTAGGTTACTTCTTAAGGTTCTGAATGTAGAAGACATTTGGCATATTTTTTGTGTTAAACCTGAATCTGTCCATGAAATCAGATGCCATACTTACCCGGTTGGCCCACTTCTTAGGATCCTGGCTGATGTACCAGGACAAAGCACCTCCCGTAAGGCTCCTAATGAAAAGCTTCATTTGGATCCTTTCATCCTTTCCGACCCCTACAAGCTTGTCACAATAAGTCCTCAAATGAACTTTGGGATCACTTGTTCCATCAAACTTTTCGAACTTGGGAGGTTTGTAACCCTCCGGCAGTTCTACATCTGGTTGTATGCATAAATCCTCGTAGTTCAGACCTTTCATCCATTTACCTCCTTCAACACCCTAAACTCGGCTTGTCAATTTCTTGAGTTCCTCGGCCAGGTTCTTAATGAGCATGTCCTTCTCAGCAGATTCCGGTGCAAAGGATATGGGTTGAGTGGAGTGAGGTAGGGTCTCCACATATATAGGATTATTTTGGTGACCGGGAGTTTGGGTATAGTGGTGATCATTTGTGGAATTCTGGGGTTCAGGAATGACTGGTGAAGTATTTTGTGGAGTATGGGAGGTATTTTGCTGGTACTGTGGAGGGATAGTCTGATTTTGTGGTGGGGTTGTGTAATGGTGAGGTGCAGGAGGATTCAGTGGGCGCTTATTGGGTGTGTTTTGAGGTGGTGCGGGGTTCTGGGTGTTTGCATGGTTGATGTCTGGGACACTGAGCGTGAAGGATAGGTTTGCTAAATTCCGGACATGCTCGAGCTCACCTACAGTTCCACTATTCTTTGTTCAAGCCACGAAACTAAATCATTTGAGGCCTGAGTACCTCGACCATCAGAAGGTTATGCATGTTCAACATGTGTATTGTTTTCTTTTCTGATGCCATTCAGATCGTCCATCTTTGCTTTTTCTTTGCCTTTTGGTGGACTAGGAGGAGGAAAAGGTGGAGGGCCCCTGGATCTTGTGTGATAAGCTGATGATGCCAGTATGCACGAACCAACCTTAGGGGATGGGAATAATAATAAAAATAAAGAAAAACAAAAAGGTAAACAAGTCAGTAGGGATTTTGAAAAGTCTGCAGTATTTAACCACATATTGCGGGAATGTAAATCCGTGTCCTAATTTTGGAGCCTCGTTGTGCCCGAGGTAGGCCTAGCGACAAATAGAATTGGGGAAATTCAGTGTCAATAATTGCCTCATTTTATTAATGTAAAGATAGACGACCCAAACGACCCTAAATAAGATAAGTCACTAATGGCACTTGGCCTTATTACATCTGAAAAGTAAGTAAACCTAATCTACTTGGTCCTAGAAGGACCTTCTCAAGGTTGGATGCTCTTGTCGATCAGACCCCCCAGTTCGCACAAGTTCAGCAGTAGGAATGCCCTTGCCAAATGTCCTCCTTCGTTTCCTTCAGCGTTCTGGCTATCGGTTACTCTCTTCCTCATTTTCCCTTCCAATTCCATCAGACTGTACTCCGGATACTCCAATCTTTCACTAGATTTAACAGCCCTCTCTTTCCACTCATTGATTTTTTCCATATAAGCCTTGTGTTGCTCCATATGCCCGGCTTCAGACTCGCGGATTCTTTTGCGCAGTTTGTTATATTTCATATGTGCTTCGGCAACTTCGTCTATGACCCTGTTTCCCGGACCAACTCTTGGCTTGATTATTCCCCCTATGTTATCATCCATCCATGAGGGGTAGAAGTACGCATGACCAGTATGATATCAATCTGGCTCAATAGTATCCTTTTCTATGATAATCTTCAAGTGCCACATGTGTTGTGCATCATTTTTGTATGGAATGGCATCACCCTAAAAATCTGCTATGAAGTGATTCATTTTAGCAACCCGTGGTATGACTTGCTTCCTGCTTGCCTGTCTCATAACCCTAAGGGGAGCATAAGGGTATTTGCCCCTCAACCCGATTAGCACCAAGTGTGGAACGTCCCTGGATCTGATAATGAACTTGTCGGTAGGGAACCATTCAAAAATCCAATGAACCTGATCCTCGGTCAAATTGTTGAAAAATTGCACCCATCCTATAGCATCCTCTGGTTGAGCGAACCTATCCGGGAGATAGGTCATTTTCTTGGGATGATAGAAGGCTATGTGATCGTTCCATGGCCTTCGTGGAAACTCTTGACGGTGATGACCTTTTTGGAGATGTTCTAACAGCATCAGATTGCAACCTTCGAAGTATTTGTACTCTTTCTGGCAGGGCTCTAAGGCCCGGTAGATGTCTGCAATGATCATAGGGACAGTGGTATATGTCTGCCCTTCAATCCCTTCCATCAATGTTTTGGCCACCATGGCCAATCTAGTGTGGATTCTGTCCCCTTGGATCGGGAATACCAACATACCCAAGAAACAAACGATGAACACAAAGACCCTGTGGTGAATTCAACCTAAGGAGGTGATGGAAAATTCATCATCAAAGATACGGTAAGATTTGTTGTGACCGTATCGTTCATAGAGGAAGTCGAAGGGTATGTAGGAGTTTTTCAAGCACTCCAAGTCATCATTCTTCTTTAACCCCATCATCTTAAGAAATCCCCTAGTAGTGCGATTTTCAGGCGCCAGTAAACCAGGGTTATCCCAAGGTAGCCCAGCAAATCCCCCTATTTCTTCCAAGAGAGGGGTCATTTCTATGTTCTCAAAGCGAAACACGACTCTTTCTTTCTCCCAGAACATTGTGGCAGCTTCGATCAACATTTTGTTTGGCTGGAAGTCCAACAAATAAGGCAAATTTCCTAAGACCCTTTTCACATGATTCTGGTCACATGATGGAAGATCCCTCCACCAATCTAGCAATGGTGATGGTATGTTACTGACCAAGCCGAACCGAGGGACTTCATGCCTCATTTTCTGCAAAACAAATATGGTTAGGCCCTTTCCCCCTCCGGACTATTTATACAACAATGATAGCATATTGGCACTTATTTCTCCAAAATTAATGCACACAATCGTGGTTGCGTCCGTTAGGATTATGGAAAACCCGATGGAATTTCGGACAAGGCTTGTCTTAAAGGGTTATTTATGTGGACAACATATTAACCCGGCTAGGTTTGACCATGATGCATGCACAATTAATCAGGGTAAGGTTTCTATAAAGGTCTAGACCAGTCCTCAAGTGGACAACTTGAGAGGGAAAGGCACGGAACCGTCGACTGCACCATTGATCAAATAGTTTTACCACAAATACGCCTTTCCACATTTAATGGGTGATATATATAGGAAGAGCGCAAACACTCATCAAGCATTGCTATGGTATTGATTACGCACGAGTGGAATATGATGTTGAGCATGATTTATGCAACAATAAATAGCACGTTATCATGTATTTGCACGTTTGAAAATGAGAAATGCGGCATTTAATAATTGAAAGACAGTTAAGAAAAAACAAAGAGACAAGTCAGTTTCTGTAGTAAAGGAAATCATAACGCTTAAAAAAACGGCAATTAATTCAGATAAAGGGGGAAGGGGAAGGGTGCACATGTGTTGACAGGAAAAAGCATGTTCAAGACTAATTCACAAAAACAAGTTTGTTATGGTAAGAGCCTAAGAATATCCCCTGCAGAGTCGCTATGCTGTCGCGCCCCCTTTTTCCTCGCGGAGTCCGACTTTCGACATTTCTTTGGGATGACTCATTTCCTTTTGGGAATTGGGTATGGATTTGAAGAGTCGCCACCTAAAGGATTTAAGGTGCGTTAGGGCACCTAAAGCAAATAACTCGTAGACCGATTTGCATTACCGGAGATTGGAGAAGGGATCGAAATAACCTTGAGGGGAAGGTGTTAGACACCCCTCGAGGTCCACAATGGTGGGTCCCGGCCAAATTCGAATTAGGTGAATTAGTCTTATAAGCAAACAAAGCAATTTAGACGAATAGATATTACGTTTAAAACAAGTGGTAAAAGGGGTCTTAGGTATTTTAGCCTATAGGATCACTTCTGTGCAATACTTAGTAATCGTCCCCAAGTTCGGGTGCTACACCTAGCATTAGCGCATAGGTCATCATATCCTTTACTGCCCGATTACCCTCCCTTTAATGGTTATATAAGTGATTCTAATTAAACGTACTCTATCGTGCATTACTCGTCCCCTACTTAAGGTCCTGGATGTATTTAGGACTTCTAGTTAAGCTGGATATAGACTCTCCTATAGTGTTTCAAAGGAGAAAAATCTAAGCGACAAGCAAAACAAATAGGACTGCCAGATAAAGGAACAGGGAAAGGCTCACATTTACCTCCACAAATAAGTAGACAATAGCACGTCTCAAACAGCAAGATATCAGATATTTCAAAGGATCCTAGAGCAGGATACCTAGGTGAGTATGACAAATAGAATATATGCAGCATCATGTTAAAGCGAGGCAATAGAGACCTAATCAGTTTGCCTACTGATTTTGGGGCTTGTTGAATCTGGGCAATTCACAAATAATTAAACAAAGCACAGTTTTTAAATTTGCAAGATTTTAATTATCCTACAAGCTTGCCTAAGCATGGATCTGAGATGTCCTATAACATGATATCTAGTCGTAACCAAAGTCTTAATAGGCGAACAAACGATTTTAAACAGGCAAATTTTATTCGTTATGTCCTACAAACATGCTGTCTAAGTGCTACAGGATTGATTTTATACGCATTTATCTTTATAAACATGATATCTAGGTGTTGGGATTTTTTTTAAAACCTATTCTTATAGACATGGTAGTTACTGATTTTATACGACATGGGCATGGTATTTAGGTGAATGCAATAAAAACCTAAAGCATGGTTTCTAATGCACATAGGACAATTAACGTGATTATTAGGCAGGATTAGTAGCAACTTAGTGATAGGATTTCTAAGTGGACATGATTATGCAGAACTTTTAGAAAGCAGAAGTTTCAGAAACAAATGATGCACCTATAAACATATTCTCTAGTGCACAAAACAACCTATAAGCATGGTTTCTAATGCAAGCATCATAATTCTAAGAGCATGATTTTTAATGCAAGCGAATAGTCATAATAATCCTAAGAGCATGATTTCTACCCGTTTTACCCACAAAAATATATAAAAATCCCTCCCTTTTACTAATATCCCCAATATTTGCTTACAAGAATTATTATTACAGACCATAAATGAATTACAAAAATAAATAATACTATACTAGAGGGAGCCTGGATAGGCCCAAAGTAAACCTGGAAAACCTGGCCTTCAAACAGTCCAAAGTACCATATCTCATAGTGTCCAAGAGAGGGTATCCTGGTGTGTCAAAGTTCCCAAGGGCCTCAGGGACCCCGGGCAATGCTCACACCTAGATCCTTTTAAAAAGAAGTAGTTTCTGTGTAGTGTGGAGGGGCCAGCCCCAGTGTGCCAGAGTTCGGAGGAATCTCATGGATTCCTAGGCAGTACACACACTGGAGGGGCAGAATCCTAAGTATTCTAAGAGTAGGAGTGAAAGTGCTTGACAGAGTAGGAATAACTTTAGGAAAACAGCATGGAAGTAAAACATTTCAGGAGGGAGAATAGTTTGAAAGTGATGTTTTTTAGGAGCAAAAATAGTTTAGAGGTGAAAATATTAGGAGTAAAAATAGTTTAGAAACATTCTAAGAAAAGGTTCAGCCAACCGAAAGACACAGAACAAAGTCACCAAGTTTCAAAACCAAGATTCACATTACCCAGCTTTAATTCAATTTATCAGTTAACCCTAGGTGGGCATATATCATGCTGAGAACAGACAGTAACATAGAAAAGGAGCAGGGGTTGGGAGCACAGAATCCTGAATCAGGAGCACATAGAAATAGGGTGAAGGCAGTCATGCTAGTTAACAGGGACATAGAGCAGGCAGGGATAGATAACAATTCACTAGGACATACTGATTTAGGGTCTAAACATGAATCACTCAAGTCTAACAGTCATACTTAGTGATAGGGTAAGCATACTAACTTAATGCAAGAGACAAGAAAGCACAGGATTTAAGCACTGCAATAAACATGTTGGTTAAACGCAGTGAGACATAGACCTAGATACAGAGGTAGTCATGCTGAGTAATACAGAAAGGGTCAAGGAAAATACTAATTCAATTACACAAAGTAGCCATACTAGTTGGAGTTACAGGACAGGGAAGACAAGAGTATTAGACACAAAGTAAACAAGCTGTTTTAAGGCAATATTGGATACTCAAGCAGAAGTGACATGCTGATTAAAACAATGAACAAGAAAGAGAGAGTGAAAGTTAAGCATGCTGATCAAAGAAGTAAACAGGAAAGAATATAAAATTACGTACATAAGCAATTAGACTAGTGCAGAAAACACATGGACATTAACAGGAATAGAGCAACAGAGAATCATATAGGTTCAAATTCATAATGACATTAGAGATAGAAACATACCAGTTAAGGGAAGCAAATAAGAGATGAAAGGTATGCAGGATTTAGTAGTCTAGCCTTGGATTTCAGCCGGCTAGACAAGCGATGAGCACAAGTAGCGAAAAGATGAGAGCAGAGTATGTGTGAGTGTGAGTTTTTGGTGAACTATTGTTCGTGTCTTGAAGAGGCAGAGTGAGAGTGTATATATAGCACATAGGGAGTAAAACAAATAAGGTAAAGGAAGTCACAGTTCAATCAATTAGAATCAATCAGCCAATTATAGAATCAATTCCAATAGAGAAATCCGGAAAAGACCCCTTTAATTGGGGAGAGTCAGTTAACGGTCAGAACTGGGGTTTAACTAAGGTAAGAAATCAATACCATACCATATAGGGAGTCAGTCAAATCCCAAATCGTACTAATAATTAATTAAGGCGTGTATAATTAATCAAGGTAAACCCAGCAAATACTGATTTTAACGCGACAATTATTCGAATCCCTAATAGTAATCAATCAGGTAAAAAATCCCAAAGAGTACTGATTTTATCAAGAAAGATTGTTCAAATCCCTAAATAGAATCAGTCAATATGACTGGTTCAGAGAAATAAACATAATAACGGGAAAAATTCGAAGAAATCAGTGTCACAAACAGAAACATTTAGGGGTTTAAGCATAGACATGAGAATCAGTTAAGATAGTGAAGAACAATTAGTTTAAACGCTGAAAAGTTTAAAAAGTCTGAATCCTAATTTCAGAAAGAGTGAAATAAATCGAAGTAGTTGACTAAAACAAAAATTTTCAAGGGAAAACACCCGATAATACTCGAATCATTTCAGATCTACAATGATCTGAACAGATTCGAATAGTAGTAAAACTAGGGTTTTCAAAAATAGTAGAGGTAAAAGAAAATCGGTCAAAAACTGTGGATTCACACTGAAAAAATAAGAGGAACCCCACACTCACAAACGAGAAAGGCCACAGACAGGCCTATAGACAAATTTTGGCAAGAACCAGGTTGAATCTCCATGACATTCTCTCAAGGATCTATGTAATCAAGCAATCATGGGGTATAGAAGGCTGGTAGTGGTCAGAGAATGCACGGAAACTCCATAGATGGGAGCTTTTCGACGGTGATGGCGATTAGGGTTTAGGTTGGGTTGAGAGAGAATTGGAGGGGCTAAGGAAACCAATGACGTCGGAAATGAAAGAGTGAGGGGGGTTAGGGTTGGCTGTTGAATTAAAATGGTAAGTATTGTTGTGGACCGTTGATCTAAAAGATCAACGGCCATGATTAAATAGGGTTATTGGGTCTGGCAGGTATAGATTGGGCATGTGGTTGAAATTGAGCAGGTATATTAAGGGGGTTTGGGCTAGTTTAATGGGTTAGGTCCGAAAATAAAAGGAATAAAAGGGCTATTTGTTAAATACCCAATTAATTGATAAAATAATTTATAAAAAATAATTAACAGATTATAAAAAATGATTTTCATGCCTAGAAATATTTTTAAAACTATTACTTAGTATTTTAAAAAAATACGAAAAGCTATTTTCTGATAAAATAAAGTAATAATGCATAAATGGGCTAAAATTGCAAAGTTATTGTTATTATAACCCAAAAATGCAAATGTGGCTATTTGTGAAATAATTAAAACTTAGTACAAATTCAAATGATAAAATTAAGCCACAAAATAATTATAAAACCTTTTGTGATGTAATTAGTAATTGTTTATATAAATAAAACTACTGGAATAAGAGAATATTGAGATAATTTTTCTCTCTCTATAGCTTCTCTCTCTCTCTCTCTGGCGCACGTTAGCTGAGATAACCTGCGCCATCGCCGGAGATGAGAGGAAGAGAGAGGCCTAGGAAGAACCAAAATAAAACGCCAGTCATTGAACGTGAATCCAAGGAAATCAGTACAAGGGACCAAGGAAAACAACATACAAAAGGAAAAATGCAAGAGGAGGAAGAAGATCTAGACAGTGATAGCAAGCTCAACTGGCCAGATCTGAGCTGTAATCGAGTAAAATCAGCTGGCCCTGCGAGTCCAGTCAGTCAAGGGGCTCCACAATTGCACACATCACTGGTTATCACTGGTGGAGCGAGCACGAGAAAAGCAAATTCTAATGTAACAATAACCACCAGCCCTATAACGAAGCAGAGCAATGGAACAGTACCAGTACGAGCTGAGGAAGAGAAGACTAGACAAAATAATGGAAGGTCATGGGCAGGACTGCTTCAGGATAAAAAATTCGCTGCAAAAGGGATGGATCTAACATACATACCACCGGAGATGCAAGAGGGTGAAGTAGTAGTGATAATTCTAGTAGAAGACATAGTTGAGGGACAGCAAAAATGGAATCGAGCAATAATCATGTACGTGGTTGGAAACACTCCAACTATAGGAGCAATTGAACGATTTGTTGCTGGTCAATGGGGAAAAATCAGGAAACCTAAGGTACTACTGCACAACGATGGCTATTTTATAATTCTGATGCAAAATCTAGAAGAAAGAGGTGAGGTTTTGATGAATGGGCCTTATACTTTGAATAGTAGACCAGTAATTTTAAAGCCGTGGTCTGAGGATTTTAATTTTAGTGAAGAGGTGCTGAAAACTATTCCTCTGTGGATTAAGTTCCCAAACCTCCCATTGAGCTATTGGAGCAACAAAGCCCTGAGCAAGATTGGGAGTGGATTAGGGAAACCTCTTCATGCTGATGCTTGCACAACTGTGACTGATAGGACCTCATATGCTCGGATTCTAGGTGAAATGGACATCACAAGGAAGCTACCAGGAACAATCAAACTGATTGATCCTAAGGGCAAGGTGATCCAACAGCCAGTACAGTATGAATGGAAGCCTCAATATTGCCAAACTTGCTGCCAAATTGGCTACTCATGTCACAATCAACAAATGCAGAAACAAGAGGGGGGACAACAAAATTATAGAACACAAAACCAGGAACAAGTGTGGAAAGCTGTGAGGAAACTTGATCCAAAGACTGATAATATAGATGCAAGGGGAAGATTCTGGAGCAAATAGAGGAGGATGAAGAAAAGACCCAAAATAACAGGCCAAATGAAGAACAATGGCAACTGGCCAGAGGGAAATCTGCATCAAAGAAGAATGTGGATGGGAGAAATGAGATTGGAGTCAATGTAGGTAATGCCTTTAAAGCTCTGGTGGATACTGCACAAAAGATAGCCCAAATGACAGAAAAGCAAGATCAAGGTAGAGAGCTGCCTAGAGATAGGGGCAGGGGGGTAATATAAATCCAAGATCCATCCAACAATGAACATTATATCCTGGAATGTTAGAGGACTGAATAAGGGGTATAAACAAAAAGAACTAAAAAAATTTATTAGTGGAAACAAGGTGGTGTTAATAGTTGTGTTAGAGAATAGAGTAAACGAAGAGAAGGCAAAAGCTATAATTAAGAAAGTTATTAATAGCTGGAGGTGGATAGCAAATTATAATACTGCTCCAGGTGGAAGAATATGGGTTGTATGGGACCAGACAAAGGTAGATTTTGGAAGATATGATATACACAAGCAATACATAGCAAGGCAGGTAACAGAACTCCAGAATAGCAACAAATTTAACTTTGGAGCCATCTATGGTATGCATACTATTCAAGAAAGGAAAGCATTATGGGAAGATATGGGAAAAGTCATAGCTAGTATTGATGGACCGTGGGTGTTAATGAGGGACTATAACACTATTTTATCTAGTGATGACAAGATATAAGGAACCCTAGTACAGGAGTTTGAAGTGAAAGACTTCAAAGAGTTCATTTGGGAGGCTGGACTAACTGAACTGAGAACAATTGGAAGGCAATACACTTGGACAAACATTCATGTCCATAGTAAGATTGACAGAATACTTGTCAATGCTACATGATTTAGAGGTGGCCTATAATGGAGGCGAGGGTGATGCAACCTGGTTTTTCTGATCATTGCCCTATGAGCATAACAATTGACACTGAATAGCAGAATGGGAAGAGACCTTTCAAGTTTTTCAATTGCTTGACTCAACATAAAGACTTTGAGGAAACTGTACACAAATGTTGGACAAATAGGAGAGGTGGCACAGCAATGACCAAAGTGTGGATGAAACTCAAGGACTTAAAGACTAAATTGAAGCAAATGAATAGTCAAGATTTCAGCAATACAGAGCACAGAATACTGGTAGCAAGAGCTAAATTGGAAGGGATCCAGGAACAAATGGTTGGACCTGGAAATAGCAATGAAAGTATAGCTCAAGAAAAGGAGGCAAAGATAGAGTTGGCTAAATGGCTTGATATTGAGGAAAGTATAATGAAGCAAAAATCAAGAATTAAATGGCTAAACTTGGGGGACTCAAATACAGCATATTTCCATGCATGTGTCAAGAACAGACAAGCAACTAATCATATTGGGAGACTGACAGATAGTGCAGGGCAACTACTTGTGAATGCTAATAAT
>NW_017670906.1:320154-323778 GCF_001879085.1 Nicotiana attenuata | reverse complement strand
AGACTTCTGGTCTGCGGACGTGGCAGATATACCTCAAAGTCTCTGCTAGATCTCTCCGCCGCGAGGATAGTGCGCCTGGGTGGAGGTACCCGGAGCTGCACATGAAAAACATGCGCAGAAGAGGTATGAGTATACCACAGCGGTACTCAGTACGTGCCAAGCCTAACCTCGGTTGGGTAGTGACGAGGAAGGTCAGGGCCCTACTGAGATTAAATAAAATAATAAGGCTGTCAATAGTATGAAATAAGAAGAAATAATGATATACAACTATGAAATAAATCGAATTAACTACGAGATAAATCGGATTACACAACAGCAATTAGCACACAGAAAATAAGATAACACAGAGTAAACAACTCAATTTAAATGCCAATAATGAGGATCTCCCAAGATACCGTCCTGTAGTCCATTTTATCAATCTGAACGAGGAGCTCTCGGGATACCGTCCCGTAGTCCACCGTATGAATATATCTGAAGGATCTCCCGGGATACCGTCCCGTAGTCCAATTATCAATGTGCAGGGGGATCTCCTGGGAATCTAACCCGTAGTCCCAAAGTAAATGTGCAGGGGGATCTCCCGGAAATCTAACCCGTAGTCCCAAAGTAAATGTGCAGGGGGATCTCCCGGGAATCTAACCCGTAGTCCCAAATATAAATGTACAGGGGGATCTCCCGGGAATCGAACCCGTAGTCCCAAAGTAAACAAACAAGGGGGGGAGCTACCGGAATCCCACATCCGTAGTCCCAATGTAAATGCGCAACCAAAATCAGTAGAAATATTCAGAAATTGAAGTACAACAATACAAGGCAACAAATAATTCTGGCCTAACATGCTCCATGTAATTACAATTAAGGCAATTTAAGCAAATAGGAAATTTGGATCAATTAAACATGCTTTTCCATACTAGCACAGGCTATAATAGCAAGTAGAATAAAGCAAATACGAAAGAAATTCAGTTCAAGTATTTTATGTAAAAATTCGGGTTTTCAACAAATTAGCTCAAGTACGCGCTCGTCACCTCACGCACAAGGCATTCAATTACCAAATATCACATCCTAAGGGACAAAGTCCCCCACACAAGGTTAGACAAGCCACTTACCTCGAACCGGCTCAAAATTCAATCCAAAATCACGTTCTTGCCACGAGTATTTGACTCCAAATGGCTCAAATCTATTCAATTAAATTGCATAATGTAAATAATAATTCAATTAATTGATTCTACAATTAAATTCTAAGCTAATACGCGAAATTTTGTAAAATGACCAAAATGCCCCTCGGGCCCACGTCTCGGAATCGGATAATTTTTACATTTTCAGAACCCTCGTACTCTCACGAGTCTACCCATATAAAAATCTCTCAAATCGGAGGTCAAATACCCACTCAAAACTCAACAATTTAGTCTAAGGATTTTGACCCATTTTTTATTCAAAAATCCGAAAATACGAATGAAATCATGATTAGATTAGTAAGTATTAAGCATAAGAGAGTAGAGAATCGTTACCCAATTATTGCTCGCGAAAACCCCTCGAAAGTTCTCCCAAAACCGAGCTCTAGAAGTCAAAAATGAAAGAAAATGGGAACAAAGTCCCATTTTCGGAACTTAAGATCTCTGCCCAGGCCTATTTTCCGCTTCTGTGGAAATTTTTGCTTCCGCGGAAATTTTCTGTCACGACCCTAGTTCACCAATTGTGAACACGTCATGACGGCACCAAGTCTTCACGACTATGTAAGCCTAACACATTGCGGAAGTAACAACATTTGCGAAATTTATATTCGAAAGCTAAATAACATGAGTATGTATACAGTTGCCGCCTGGCACATACACTTTAATACAAAATACTGAAATAACCTCCAAGACCCGGAAACCCACGGGCAACACAGGCTATAAGAAATCTTACATTGCTCTAGTCACCAGAATAGTCTAATACAAAGAGGGATCGAAATAACATCTAACAACTATGGATAGAATGAGAAGGAGAGTTTGCGGATCTGCGGACGTAGCAGATGTATACCTCAAGTCCCCAATACGCTCCCTGAAAGCTACTGGCGGTACACCTACTCAGAAGCACCTGGATCTGCACATGAAAAACATGCGCAGAAGAGGCGTGAGTACACCACAACGGTACTCAGTAAGTGCCAAGCCTAACCTCGGTTGGGTAGTGACGAGGAAAAGGTCAGGGCCCTACTGAGACAGAAACAATAATATAGCAAGATATTAACAGTATCGAAGTCTGATGAAAACTAATGAACACAGCGATGTGATAAGACAGATCAATAAAATATAGTACTGCAAGACAAAACAGAAACACAGAGTAAATACAGCAAAACTACAAGAATACCGACGAGGGTCTCCCAGGATACCGTCCTGTAGCCCTTTTCTCAACTGTCCAATGGAACTTTCGGGATACCATCCCGTAGTCCAAATCTCATATCAATATCAAAAGATCTCACGGGATACCGTCCCGTAATCCAATCATCAGTGTGCAGGGGGATCTCCCGGGATACCGTCCCGTAGTCCCAAAATAAAAAGTGCAGGGGAGTCTCCCGGGATACCGTCCCGTAGTCCCAAAATAAAAGTGCAGCGGAATCTCCCGGGATACCGTCCCGTAGTCCCAAAATAAAAGTGCAGGGGGATCTCCCGGGAATCAAACCCGTAGTCCCAAAGTAAACAATCAAGGGGGAACTCCCGGAATCCGCATCCGTAGTGCCAATGTAAATGCGCAACCAACATCAATGAATTATTCAGAAATTTAAGTACAACAATACATGGCATCAAATAATACTGGCCTAACATGCTCCACGTAATCACAGTTAAGACAATTTAAACAAATAGGCAGCTTGGATCAATTAAACATGCTCTTCTACGCTAGCACAGGTTATAAAAGCAAGTAAGTAAGGCAAATATGAAAGAGAATCCAAATCAAGTATTTAAGTAAAATCCGGGTTTCAACAATTTGCTCAAGTACGCGCTCGTCACCTCACGTACAAGGCATTCAATTACCAATTATCACATCCTAAGGGACGAAGTCCCCCACTCAAGGTTAGGCAAGCCACTTACCTCGAACCGGTGCGAAGTCAACTAGGGAACGATGCCCTTGCCACAAGTATCCGACTCCAAATGGCCCAAATCTATTCAATTAAATTACAAATCGTAAATAATATTGCAAACAACTGATTCCACTATTGAAATTAAAGCTAAGGCGCGAAAATAGGTGAAATGACCAAAACGCCCCTCAGGCCAACGTCTCGGAACCGAATAATTTTCACATTTTCAGAAACCTCGTACTCTCACGAGTCTAACCATATAAAAATCTCAGAAATCGGAGGTCGAATGCTCCCTCAAAACCCAATAGTTTAGTCGATGAACTTTCACCCAAATTCTTCCATTTTTGATCCTTAATTCGAATTTAAAAGTTGGATTTAACTACTAAATGATAGAATATAATTAGAAAGGATCATAGAAATGTTACCCAATAATCTCCTCTCCAAAATCCTCTCAGAATCGCCCTTGCCCGAGCTCAAAATTGATTTTCAACCTTATGAAATTTAACCCTCGAAATTTCCTACTTCTGCCCAGACATTTCCGCTTCTGCGGACAAGGGACCGCTTCTGCGGTCCCGCTT
>NW_017670906.1:312936-319001 GCF_001879085.1 Nicotiana attenuata | reverse complement strand
GCAAGCTCGTAAGCAACCTCCCCAACACGTCTCAAAATCTCAAAAGGGCCAATAAACCTCGGACTCAACTTCCCTTTCTTCCCAAATATCATAACGCCCTTCATAGGCGAAACCCGAAGTAGAACCCGCTCTCCAACCATGTAGGAAACATCACGAGCCTTCCGGTCCGCGTAACTCTTCTGTCTGGACTGGGCTGTACGGAGTCTATCCTAAATCACCTTGACTCTCTCCAATGCATCCTGAACCAAGTCCGTGCCCAATAACCTAGCCTCACCCGGCTCGAACCAACCCACCGGAGATCTACACCGGCTACCATATAAAGCCTCGTACGGTGCCATTTGAATGCTGGACTAATAGCTATTGTTGTAGGCAAACTCCGCCAATGGCAGGAACTAATCCCAAGAACCTCTAAACTCAATCACACACGCACGGAGCATATCCTTAAGAATCTGAATAGTGCGCTCGGACTGTCCGTCCGTCTGAGGGTGAAAGGTTGTGCTCAACTCCACCCGAGTACCCAACTCCTGCTGTACGGCTCTCCAGAATCGCGATGTGAACTGAGTACCTCTGTCTGAAATGATGGAAACTGGAATACCATGCAGACGGACAATCTCCCGGATGTAAATCTCCGCCAACTGCTCCGAAGAATAGGTAGTACACACAGGGATGAAATGCGCGGACTTGGTCACCCGATCCACAATAACCCAAATGGCATCGAACTTCCTCAAAGTCCGTGGGAGCCCAGATACGAAGTCCATGGTGATCCGCTCCCATTTCCACTCCGGAATCTCTATCCGCTGAAGCAATCCACCCGGTCTCTGGTGCTCATACTTCACCTGCTGACAATTAAGGCACCGAGCTACAAACCCAACTATATCTTTCTTCATCCGCCTCTAGCAGTAATGGTGCCTCAAATCCTGATACATCTTCGCAGCACCCGGATGAATGGAATACCGCAAACTATGGGCCTCCTCTAGAATCAACTCTCGAAGCCCATCGACATTGGGTACCCAAACTCGACCCTGCATCCTGAATACTCCGTCATCACCTAAAGTCACATCTCGAGCATCGCTATGCAACACTTTGTCCTTGAGGACAAGCAAATGAGGGTCATCAAACTGACGCTAAGACCGAGAGACCACGCAAGCTAGAACCTGACTGGGCCCAGAAAGATCTAATCTCACAAACTGGCTGGCTAAGGCCTGAACATCCATCGCCATAGGCCTCTCTACTGCTGGTAAATAAGCCAAACTCCCCAACTCTCTGCCCGGCGGCTCAAAGCGTCGGCCACCACATTGGCCTTGCCCGGGTGATACAAGATAGTGATGTCATAATCTTTTAGCAGCTCCAGCCATCTCCTCTGACGCAAATTAAGGTCCTTCTGCTTGAACAGATGCTGCAAACTCCGGTGATCAGTATAAATCTCACAAGGCACGCCATACAAATAATGACGCCAGATTTTCAAGGCGTGAACAATAGCAGCTAAGTCAAGATCATGGATAGGATAATTCTTTTCATGTATCTTTAACTGTCTGGATGCGTAGGCAATCACCCTACCGTCCTGCATCAATACCGCTCCAAGGCCAACTCTCGAGGCATCAGAATAGACAGTATAAGACCCCAAACTGGTAGGCAATATCAAAATTGGGGCTGTAGTCAAGGCTGTCTTGAGCTTCTGAAAGCTCTCCTCGCACTCTTCCGTCCGCTGGAACGGAGCACCCTTCTGGGTCAATCTGGTCATAGGTGCTGCAATAGATGAAAACCCCCAAACAAATCGACAGTAATAACCCGCCAAGCCAAGAAAATTGCGGATCTCTATAGCTGAGGATGGTCTGGGCCAACTCTGCATGGCCTCAACTTTCTTCGGATCCACTTGAATACCCCCTCTCGAGACCACATGACCCAAGAGCGCCACGGCAAAATTCATATTTCGAGAACTTAGCATACAACTTCTTTTCTCTCAAGGTCTGGAGCACTGTCCTCAGGTGCTGCTCATGATCTTCCCGACTCCGGGAATATACCAGAATGTCATCAATAAAAACAATCACGAATGAGCCAAGATATGGCCAGAAAACACTGTGCATCAGATGCATGAAAGTTGCTGGGGCATTAGTCAGCCCAAATGACATAACAAGGAACTCGTAATGACCATACCGTATCCTGAAGGCAGTCTTCGGGATATCTGGCTCCCGAATCTTCAACAGATGATAGCCTGAACGCAAGTCAATCTTAGAGAACACACAAGCACCCTGTAACTGATCAAATAGGTTATCAATACGGGCAAAAGGATAACGGTTCTTCACTGTCACCTTGTTCAACTGGCGATAATCAATACACATACGCATAGAACCATCCTTCTTCTTCACAAATAAGACAGGAGCACCCCAAGGTGATACACTGGGCCGAATGAAACCCTTATCAAGTAATTCCTACAACTGCTCCTTCAACTCCTTTAACTCATGAGGAGCCATACGGTACGGAGGGATAGAAATGGCTGAGTTCCCGGCAACAGATCAATGCCAAAATCAATGTCTCTATCGGGCGGCATGCCCGGAAGATCAGCTGGAAACACAACAGGGAAATCTCGTACTACAGGGACTGAATCAACAGAAGGAGTATCCATACTGACATCTCTCACATAAGCTAGATACGCATCACAACCTTTCTCAACCATACGCTGAGCCTTAAGGAAGGAAATAACTTTACTGGGAGTGTGACCTAAAGCACCCCCTCCACTCAACACGCGGTACACCTGGCATAGCGAGTGTCACGGTTTTGGCGTGACAATCAAGAATAGCATAATGGGGCGACAACCAGTCCATGCCCAAGATAATATCAAAATCAACCATGCTGAGCAATAATAAATCGGCTCTGGTCTCAAAACTGCCAAGAACAACCAAACATGACCGATAAACGCGGTCCACAACAAGGGAATCTCCCACAGGAGTAGAAACATAAACTGGGGAACTCGAAGAATCCCGAGATACACCCAAATGCGGAGCAAAATAAGAAGACACATAAGAATAAGTGGAGCCTGGATCGAATAGAACTGATGCATCTCTGTGATAGACCAAGATAGTACCTGTGATGATAGAATCGGAGGCGACAGCCTCAGTACGGGCAGGGAGAGCATTGTATATGGCCTGGCCTCCCCCTCGAGGGCGACCTCTACCACCCCGACCTCCACCTCTAGCTGGCTGGTCCAGTGGGGTAGCAATTGGGGCTGGGACCATAGCCTGAGAACTCTGCGGGGCGCGCTGCGGCTGAGGAGTCTGGGGAGGTGCAGCCCTCCCAAGTCTAGAGCAATCCCTCACCACATGACGGGTGTCACCACACTCAAAACAAGCTCTGGGAGGATGTGGCGGCTGTGACTGGCTTGGGCCAGGTCTACTGGACTGACCACTAAAAGTACCCCGCGCAGGAGGCGCACTAGACACTGGAGGTGCATAATAAGGCTCCTGAGGCCTAGGTGGGGCTGGAACACCACTGGCTGCTGGAAGAGCTGAATGAACGGGGCGACTCATATGACCCCTACCATGACGACCTGCAGCTGGGGCACAGGTACCAGAATAGTGGCCCGACTCTCAAGACCTCTTGGCCTCCCTCTCCTCTCTGTCCCTAGCATGCATACCCTCAATCCTCCTAGCAATGCTCACCACCTGATGATAAGATATATCCATCTCTAACTCATGATCCATGCTAGACCTGATGCTGGGAATAAGCCCCTCAATAAACCGGCGAACCTTCTCGCGAACCGTAGAGACCAAAGCTGGTGCATGTCTAGCCAAGTCGATGTAACGGATAGCATACTCCGAGACAGTCATAGTACCCTGGCGCAAATGCTCAAACTCCGCGCGCCAGGCATCCCTAAGACTCTGGGGGACATACTCCCTCGTGAACATCTGTGAAAATTGAGCTCAAATCAGGGAAGCTGCCTCATCCGGACTGTCTAACTCATAAGCACGCCACCACTGATAGGCGGCTCCTCGAAGTTGGAAGGTAGTGAAGGAAACCCCGCTCGATCCTGATATGCCCATAGTACGGAGGATACGGTAGCACTCCTCAAGAAATCCAAGGGCATCCTCTGAGGCTAGTCCGCTAAAAGTCAGAGGCTGATACTTCTTGAACCTCTCAAGCCTCTTCTGCTCCTCCTCTGAAGCTACTGCTCTCTCCTCAGGCTAAGCTGGGGCTACAGGCTGTACAGGAATAGCCTCTGGAACTTGATCAATATGCACTCGCTACTCAGCAGTGCGGGCGGCGGGAGTCTGTGCTCCTCCCCCGGCTTGAGATGTAGCTGCAGCAAGGGGAAGCAACCCTGCCTGAGCAAGAGTGGTGTACATAGTCATAAACTCTGCCAAGGTCTCCTGTAGTGCTGGAGTAGTAGTAGCAGACGCATCAGGTGTCTGAACTCCGGCTGGTACTACTGGTGGTGCCTCGGCGGCAGCTCGCGCGGGTGCTCTGGCTGCACCACGAGCGCGTCCTCGACCTCTACCCCGGCCCCGGCCTCTGACAGCTGTAGTAGGGGGCGCGGGTGCCTGATCATCACAAATAGCAACGTGTCGTCACCATCTGTGAGATAGAAAACAGAAGTTTAGAATTGTGATATCAAAAATCTTGCACGATAAGGAAATCAAACGAAGCGGAATTTTCCTAACAGTTACATAGACGTAGATAAGTACAGACGTCTCTGTACCGATCAGCGAGACTCTAATAAACCAACTTGTGATTCATGACTCCTATGAACCTAGAGCTCTGATACCAACTTGTCACGACCCCGGTTCGCCCTCCGTGAACCATCGTGATGGCACCTAGTCTCTACGATTAGGTAAGCCTAAAATGCGGAAAATAAACCAAATTTTTGCGGAAGTAAAACAATTTGAAACAGGAATAAAAAATAAACAGCGTTTAAATGTGCCGCTCGGCTTACACAATATTTAACTTCCAAAACCAACACATAAATCCAGGACCCGGAAACCAATGAATCACAAGCTAAGGAATA
The DNA here is from genome assembly GCF_001879085.1 of Nicotiana attenuata. Taxonomy (NCBI): domain Eukaryota; kingdom Viridiplantae; phylum Streptophyta; class Magnoliopsida; order Solanales; family Solanaceae; genus Nicotiana; species Nicotiana attenuata. Next base: position 314,002 of record NW_017670906.1, on the reverse strand, counting down.
CTACATAGCTCTAACTCTAGAATGTCTAACAAGAACTGAAATACAGAAGGGCTAATACTAAACAGGAAGAATAGAAAGAGACTCCTCGGTCCGCGGACGCGGCAGATATACCTCGAAGTCGCTATAGCAGTCGCCTCGCCTCAAGAGTGATGGGACTGAGTCGAAGTACCTAGATCTGCACATGAAAAACATGCACAGGAAGGGCATGAGTACACCACAGCGGTACTCAGTAAGTGCCAGGCCGAACCTCGGTTGGGTAGTGACGAGGAAGGTCAGGGCCCTACTGAGATTAAATAATAATAATATGAAGTTCGACAGTGCAGATAAGAGCAGTATAAATAAGTACAACAGTATAAATATCACAGGATATAAGACAACTATAACTGATACAGAGGCAAACAATCACAAGGATAATAATCGAGGAACTCTCAGTATCCCGATGGATCTCTTAGTATCCTCAACATGTATATCCGGGGATCTCTTGGTATCCTGAGGATCTCTGGGTATCCTCAATATATGCTAGGGATCTCTTGGTATCCCGAGGATCTCTTGGTATCCTCAATATATATATCAGGGATCTCTTGGTATCCCGAGGATCTCTTAGTATCCTCAATATATATGCCAGGGATCTCTCGGTATCCCGCACCTCAGCTCGATCATAAATACGTACAGGGGATCTCCCGGGATGCCTTCCCGTAGTCCCAAAATGAAATGCACAACAATAGCAGAAAAAGGATATACTCAATTAAGCTCAACTTCATACCAAGGCAAAACAGGTAATTCTAACCTACCATGCTTCACGTAATACAAATAAGGCAGTTAAAACAAATAGAGCAATTTAGTCAAATAGACATGCTTCTCTAGACTAACAGCAGACTAAGTTTCCAAATAATGTAAGCAAGAATCGGAAGAACACAAATTAAGGCTATTTAATGAAAAACCGGATTTCCAACAATTAGCACAAGTACGCACTTGTCACCTCACGTACAAGGCATTTCAAGTATCACGATATCAATTCTAAGGGGAGAGTCCCCCACACAAGGTTAGACAAGCCACTTACCTCGAA
>NW_017670906.1:230028-304808 GCF_001879085.1 Nicotiana attenuata | reverse complement strand
TTTCAGCCGAGCAGACATGATTACAAGGCTCGAGTCTGAGTTCTGAAGGTGAAGGCCGAAGTTGTGGATGCCCGGGCCGAAGCCGTAATGAGTCAAACTAAGGCTGATAAGAGAGTGGCCGTTATTTGAAGGATGCTGCCGATATGGTCTCAATGTCTTGAGACTCAACATGTTGCATCTGTGTTGATGGTTGACAACCAGGGCTGTTTTCTGGAGATATGTGTGAATTTGGTATATCTTGATTAGGTCCTATTGGATTAGGTAAAGAAAGAGGTGCAACATTATCTGATACATGGCCATTAGTGACAGAAATTGATGCATCCTTATCATACAAGTTACAATTATTCTGAGGTTCAGAAGTAAAATGAATAAAAGATGGATTAGAGTTTATCAGATGTAACGCAGAAGGAAAGCTAGAATTTCAGGTGAAACTGCAAAGGGAAAAATATTTTCATGGAACACTACATCTCTAGATATGTGTATTCTCTTTGTGGCCAAATCTAGGACCTTGTAACCCTTTGTACCAAAAGGATAACCTACAAAACCATGGGGTGTGGCTCTTGGTTCAAACTTGTCTTTGTGAGGTTTCAGAACACAAGGATAGCATAGGCATCCAAAACTTTTCAGTTGTGAGTATTTGGGCTTTTCTTTTATACAGGAGTTCAAAAGGGCTTTTATTGTTAAGAATAGTTGATGGAAGCCTATTTATTAGATATGTGGTTGTTAGGATACACTCCCCCCAGTACCTTATAGGTAGTTTGGACTGGTAAAGTAGGGCCCTTGCTGTCTCAAGTAAGTATTTGTATTTTCTTTCACCACACCATTTTGTTGTGGTGTGTATGGACAAGTTTTCTGATGTACTGTGCCCTTTACTTGGAAGTATGTCATAGTCTCATTGTTGAAAAGCTCAAGACCATTATTAGATCTAATGGTTTTAACTGAGGTACCAAACTAATTTTCAATTATGGATAAAAATCCTTTAATAGCATGAAAAGTGTTGCTTTTGCAGCTTAAGAGGTGAGTCCAGGTTGACCTACTGAAATCATCAACCATGGTGAGGAAATATTTGTAGTTATCATGTGTGGATATATGGTAGGGACCCCATAAGTCTACATAGAGTAATTCAAAGATTTTGGTGGATGAAGTGGTTCTTTCAGGGAAAGGTAACATTGTTTGTCTGGCCATAGGGCAAATTAAACCAGTGAAGGGTTGTTTGGGAGCAAAATTAGCTGGTATAGTAGATATCTTCCTCATTTTTACATAGGGTACATGATCTAGCCTATTGTGCCGCAAGTAGTCAACATTGTTTCCAGAAGATGTAAAGCATACAAGAGAAGAGATCACACTAAAAGGATTAGTTTTATTGCATGAATTGATAGTGTTTACATTGTTCAATGGACATGATACCTCATTTACAGTTGAAAATGAATGAAATGGATGAGTTTGATCCTTTTTCTTACTAACATTGTTATCAGGAAAAAAAACAGGAATGTGGTAAACTAGGAATTGAAGCAGCAGGTGGAGTTGCATCTGAACAACTGTGACATTTTGAACAGAGAAAATACAATCCACTTCTTGCCTTACCAATCTCCAGAGGCCTCTTCATTGAAGGGGCCTGCATTAGACAAAGATATTTATTGAAGTTAACCATGCAATCAATGTGCACTATTAATGAGTGGATTGAAATGAGATTGTATTTGAAACTAGGTACATATCGGACTCTAACTAGAGTTAGTTTAGGACTAAGGAAAGCATCACCAATTTCTATCACTTTCACCTTATATCCTGATGGGTTTTCAATAACTTAACTGTATGTTTTGATGATCTAACAAACTTACTGTCACGAACCAGATAGGGAACCTGACACACTTCGTATACATTGCTAATCAACGGACTCCAGCTAATGTGAACTGCTGCAATTGTAGAAGACAGAGAAACAACACAGGGACCTGATCCCTTGTGTGTCCTTGAGAGCAGTACGAAAGTCAACTGTGTACAGCTGGAAAGTGACTGCCACAGAAACAGTGCACACAGTGCAGCACAGTTCTGCAGCCACTTGTTCTTTGACCAACCAAGTGCTTACATCATTCAAGTGATGTCATCAAAGGTGTATTAACAAGAGTATTACAACAAAACATCACTTGAACACTTGAGAATTCACTTAAAACATTCAAGCCTTATGAGATTCGTGCATTCAATTCTCAAGTGCCTCAAGGACAAAGTTTAACGCTACTACGGACCAGTTCCTACATCTAGTATTTTGTTGTCCTTAGTTGAGTTGTAACTTTGTTATTGTTCTTCATTGTAATTCCTAATTTGCTTATCTAGAAGCGTTGCTTAGGAACCCCTTTGTAAAACCATAAACCCTTTGTGTTTGTGTCGTGACTAGAGTTAGTCATGAGTTGAAGTCTTTGTAATAGGTGTATTAAAAAGTGGCTTGTAATAGGTGTATTACGAGTTAGTGAGGGATTAAGAGTTTAATTCCTAGATTGCATAGGTTGTAATCTAAAAGTTGCTCATAGTGAAGTTGAAATCCTACCAGTGTAGATCGTGTTTTTATCCCCTTGAGCAGGGATTTTTTCACGTAAAATTTCCTGTCTTATTTACTAACTATTTCATTAGTATTCTCAGTGGAAACACATAGAGGACCTTTACTCTATAGATTGGTGGACTCATATAAACTATCAATTGGTATCAGAGCGGGCTCTTCCTATCAGACTAACACTTAGGAAGGATCCTTATGGCTGCTCCACAAAATTTTGAAGAAGGTCAGTCTACGTATAGACCACCTAGGTTCAATGGACAATATTATGGATGGTGGAAAACAAGAATGCATGACTTTATCATGGCAGAAGATTCTGAGTTCTGGGACATTATATATGATGGTCCATATGTCCCAACGAAGAAGGTCGGAGATCCTCTAGAGACGGTACCAAAGACCAGAAGGGAATACAACGATGTAGATAGGAAAGCTGTGGAGAAAAATTTTCGTGCCAAGAAAATCTTGGTGTATGGTATAGGACCTGATGAATACAACAGGATCTCAGCTTGTCAATCCACCAAGGAAATATGGGAAGCTTTGCAGATAGTGCATGAGGGAACCACTCAAGTAAAGCAATCTAAGATTGATATTCTCACCACTGAGTATGAGCTTTTCAGGATGAAAGACGATAAATCTATTCAAGACATGCACACAAGATCCACCTCCATCATAAATGAGCTACACTCAGTTGGTGAAATTATTCCCTGGAACAAGCTTGTGAGAAAATTTCTCAGTGTTCTGCCTAGCTCGTGGGAGAGCAAAGTGAATGCCATTACTGAGGCAAAGGATCTGCAGGCCCTAACTATAGATGAGCTAGTCGGAAATCTCAAAACTTACGAAATGAAGAAGAAGAAGGACAATAAAAGAAGAGAACCAAAGAAGGAGAAGAACCTGGTACTCAAAGCTGAAAGCAATGACTCAAGTGAGGAGGACAGTGACATAGCTTACTTAACCAAAAGGTTTCAGAAGATGGTTAGAAGAAATGGAGGAATACCAAAAAGGGGTACCACTAGAAAACCAAAGAATTATGATCTCTGTCATAAGTGTGGAAAGTCAGGGCATTTCATCAAAGATTTCCCTCTCCTGAAGCAAGAACACTTCAAGTAGAACTATGACATACCTACCAAAAGGAACCAGGTGCTTGACAAACGCTTCCAAAGAAAGAATGCTGCTGACAATGTTGTGAAACAAGCTCTTGCAGCATGGGGAGATTCCTCAAGCTAGTCTGAAGGAGAAACTGATGTAGGTGATAGTTCAATGATGGCAGTTGAAAGTGAAAGAAATGAATATGATTCAATGTTCGCTTTGATGGCACAATCAGATGATGATGAAGATGATGACAACGATGAGGTAAATTTCAGGGATGTTCAGAGAAATCTGAAATCTTACTCTCCTAAGAAACTCATGTCATTAGCAAATGTTCTAATTGATGCTTATCATAGTCTGGTAGAAGATAAAGATGCCTTGATCTTAGAGCTAGGAGAAGCTGAACAAACTAGATATGATCTGGTAGTGTGCGTAGTTGATCTGAAGGAAACCATATGTGATTTGGAGAAAGAAAAAACTGTTTTAACTGAAAAAATTGCTAACATAGAACATGAAAGAGATGACTTAGTGGTTGTAGATGTTGACTATAAGGAAACCATTGAGAACTTCAATAAAGAAAAAGAGGCCTTAGTGAAGAGAGTGACTGAGATTGAAGAAAAGAGAGATGATCTCTTGATAGTGATTGCAGACCTAAGGGAAACAATAGAGGGACTAGGAACTGAAGTCTAGGCCTGGAAATTCTGAGAAAGGAAAGGAGGTAGCTAGTGAGATACACATTAAGCTTGAAAACGAGTTGAAAGCTCTGAAAACCAGACTGTGTGTTGAACTTGAGAAAAGCAAGCATCTCCAAACTGAACTGGAAATAGTGAAAATTGATCTTGAAAAGTCTCTTAAGTGGACCTGATCCTCGGAAGCTATTACTACCATGTATGTCAACAATTGTGGAAATAGGAAGGGAATAGGGTTTCAAAGGGAGAAAACTCCTTACAACCCCCATAGCAAGTATGTTACCATACCGGATAACTGGCTTTGTACCCACTGTGGGAACAATGGGCATTTCAAGAAAAATTGCCAAGCCAGGGTTCAGTCCTTTCAGAAAAACAAAGTGTTTGCTGAAAAGGGAACTACTGAAAAGGGACCAGGTGCCACCCATTAAAGACACATGTTACCTGCATGGACCAAGAGAAATCTTATTCATCCTCTTGCTTATTACAAGGGACCCAAACTTGTTCGGGTTCCTAAAGCTAACTCTTGATTTCCTTGTGCAGGGAATAGTGAAAGGAAGCAGTCAACAACGGTTCATGGATAGTGGATGTTCAAAGCACATGACTGGGAACATGATGGACTTTCTTTCACTAAAAGCCCTGCAAGGAAGGAGTGTATCCTTTGGCAATGAGAAAAAGGGATACATTCTTGGAGTTGGAAAAGTAGGGAAGTCACTCACTCACTCAATTGAGAATGTGTACTATGTCAATGGTTTCAAGTACAACCTCCTGAGTGTTTCTCAGATCTGTGATAAAGGAAACAAGGTGGAGTTCTTGTCCAAGATTTGCACAGTAACTAATCTGGTAACTGGTGAAGTGGTACTTGTCGCCAAGAGATACAAGAACATCTTGATCAGATCTCTCCTAAACAAAACCCCCTATGAGTTGCTGAATGGAAGGAAACCCAAGCTGACCCACCTAAGAACATTTGGGTGCAAATGTTATGTTCTCAACAATGGAAAGGATCAGCTCGGTAAATTCGATGCGAAGAGTGATGAAGGAATCTTTTTAGGGTATTCTTCTCAAAGCAAAGCTTACAAGATATACAACAAGTTATTGTGTTGAGGAAAGTGTTCATGTAATCTTTGACGAGTCTTGTTCATCCTGTGAGAAAATCAACAAGGATGATCAAGATGGGGAGCCTTACTGGTTCCAGGTGAAGTCATCGACATGACAAATGGAAAGACAGACATGATGAGTCAAGCGAAGGAGCCAAGTGGAGACAATGCAGCTTCTTCCTCAAGGGAACCAGGTACCTCAATTACAACCACTGAAGCTGAAGAAAGAGTGGTTGATGCAGTGCAAAGTACTCCACAAGTAGCTGAGAGAAGAACACAAGGGAACCAGTCAGATATACCCAGCTCTTCTACAAGTGCACCTCAAATGCCCAACTGGAAACACAAAAGTTCTTATCCTCTTGACAATATAATTACCCCTCTAGATTCTGGAGTGAAAACTAGATCAAAAGCCAGAAATTCACTTGCCTTCTCAGCCTTTCTTTCCAAAATAGAATCCAAAAACATCAAGGAAGCCTTGAAGGATGCAGACTGGATTACAGCCATGCAAGATGAGTTGCATCAGTTCGAACGAAACAATGTATTGCACCTGGTACCTAGACCCTCAGATCTAACCATTATAGGAACCAGGTGGGTATTTAGGAATAAGCTTGATGAACATGGTAACACTACAAGGAATAAAGCTAGGCTAGTAGTTCAAGGTTACAATCAGGAAGAAGGAATTGATTATGATGAGACATTTGCTCCAGTTGCTCGCATGAAAGCTATTAGAATCCTAATCGCTTTTACATCTCATATGGAATTCACTCTATTCCAAATAGATGTCAAAAGTGCATTTCTGAATGGACTTCTTAAGGAAGAAGTCTATGTAAAGCAATCTCCAGGGTTTGAATGTCATGAACACCCTGAATATGTGTTTAAATTGGACAAAGCATTGTACGGGTTGAAGCAGGCGCCTCGAGCTTGGTATGAAAGGCTGTCAGAGTTTCTCTTAGAAAATGGTTTTACAAGAGGAAAAATTGACAACACCCTGTTCCTGAAGAAATGGGGAAGGAACCTACTCATTGTCTTGGTGTATGTTGATGACATCATTTTTGGGGCAACAACTGATTCACTGTGTGAAGAATTTGCAAAACTCATGGGAAGTAAGTTTGAAATGAGCATGATGGGGGAGCTGAATTTCTTCTTGGGTCTTCAAGTGAAGCAGTCCACAAAGGGTACATTCATTTATTAGCAGAGATACATCAAGGAGCTCTTGAAGAGATTCGATATGGAAGCATCAAAAGTAATTGACACTCCCATTGCAACGGCTACTTGACTGGACATGGATGAGGCTGGATTTCTTGTGAATCAAACTATGTATAGAGGCATTATTGGGTCTCTTCTCTATCTCACTGCCAGCAGACCTGATATTGTCTTCAGTGTGGGGCTATGTGCAAGGTTTCAGTCAAATCCCAAGGAATCTCATCTGAAGGCTGCCAAAAGAATTTTGAGATACCTTAAGGAAACACAGGACCTGGTCCTGTATTACCCCTCAGGTGACAGTTTTAATCTTATTGGATATGCTAATGCTGACTATGCAGGTTATCTTGTGGACAGGAAAAGTACTTCTGGAATGGCTCACTTTCTAGGATCTTGTCTCATCTCTTGGGGCACAAGANGTACAGCAGGAAAGTGACTACCACAGAAACAGTGCACACAGTGCAGCACAGTCTGCAGCCACTTGTTCTTTGACCAACCAAGTGCTTACATCATTCAAGTGATGTCATCAAAGGTGTATTAACAAGAGTATTACAACAAAACATCACTTGAACACTTGAGAATTCACTTCAAGCATTCAAGCCTTCTGAGATTCGTGCATTCAATTATCAAGTGCCTCAAGAACAAATTTGAGTGCGACTACGGACCAGTTCCTAAATCTAGTATTTTGTTGTCCTTAGTTGAGTTGTAACTTTGTTATTATTCTTCATTGTAATTCCTAATTTTCTTATCTAGAAGAGTTGCTTAGGAACCCCTTCGTAAAACCATAAACCCTTTGTGTTTATGTCGTGACTAGAGTTAGTTATGAGTTGAAGTCTTTGTAATAGGTGTATTGCAAAGTGGCTTGTAATAGGTGTATTACGAGTTAGTGAGGGATTAAGAGTTTAATTCCTAGGTTGCATAGGTTGTAATCTAAAAGTTGCTCAAAGTGAAGTTGAAATCCTACCAGTGTAGGTCGTGGTTTTTTATCCCCTTGAGCAGGGATTTTTCCATGTAAAACTTCCTGTCTTACTTACTTACTTACTTACTGTTTCATTAGTATTCTCAGTGGAAATACATAGAGGACCTGTTACTCTATAGTTTGGTGGACTCATATAACCTATCAATTGGTATCAGAGCGGGCTCTTCCTATCAGGCTAACACCTAGGAAGGATCCTTATGGCTGCTCCACCAAATTTTGAAGAAGGTCAGTCTACGTATAGACCACCCAGGTTCAATGGACAATATTATGGATGGTGGTAGACAAGAATGCATGACTTTATTATGGCACAAGATTCTGAGTTGTGGGACATTATATGCGATGGTCCATATGTCCCAACGAAGAAGGTCGGAGATCCTCCAGAGATGGTACCAAAGACCAGAAGGGAATACAAAGATGCAAATAGGAAAGCTGTAGAGAAAAATTTTCGTGCCAAGAAAATCTTGGTGTGTGGTATAGGACCTGATGAATACAATAGGATCTCAGCTTGTCAATCCGCCAAGGAAATATGGGGAGCTTTGCAGACATCGCATGAGGGAACCATTCAAGTAAAGCAATCTAAGATTGATATGCTCACCACTGCGTAAGAGCTCTTCAGGATGAAAGACGATGAATCTATTCAAGACATGTAACAAGATTCACCTCCATCATAAATGAGCTACACTCACTTGGTGAAATTATTCCAAGGAACAAGCTTGTGAGAAAAATTCTCAGTGTTCTGCCTAGCTCGTGGGAGAGTAAAGTGAATGCCATTACTGAGGCAAAGGATCTGCAGGCCCTAACTATAGATGAGCTAGTTGGAAATATCAAAACTGACGAAATGAAGAAAAAGAAGGACAGTGAAAGAAGAGAACCAAAGAAGGAGAAGAACCTGGTACTCAAAGCTGAAAGCAATGACTCAAGTGAGGAGGACAGTGACATGGCTTACTTAACCAAAAGGTTTCAGAAGATGGTCAGAAGAAATGGAGGAATACCAAAAAGGGGCACCACTAGCAAACCAAATAATTATGATCTCTGTCATAAGTGTGGAAAGCCAGGGCATTTCATCAAAGATTGCCCTCTCCTGAAGCAAACACTTCAAGTACAACTCTGACAAAGCAGCCAAAAGGAACCAGGTGCCTGACAAACGCTTCAAAAGGAAGAATGTTGCTGATAACGTTGTGAAGCAAGCTCTTGCAGCATGGGGAGATTCCTCAAGCGAGTCTGAAGGAGAAACCGATGCAGGTGATAATTCCATGATGACAATTGAAAGTGAAAGAAATGAATATGATTCAATCTTTTCCTTGATGGCACAATCAGATGATGATAACGATGAGGTAAATTTCAGGGATGTTCAAAAAAATCTGAAATCTTACTCTCCTAAGAAACTCATGTCATTAGAAAATGTTTCTAATTGATGCCTATCATAGTCTGGTAGAAGATAAAGATGCCTTAGAGCTAGGAGAAGCTGAACAAACTAGAGATGATCTAGTAGTGTGCGTAGTTGATCTGAAGGAAACCATATGTGATTTGGAGAAAGAAAAAACCATTTTAACTGAAAAAATTGCTAACATAGAACATGAAAGAGATGACTTAGTAGTTGTAGCTATTGACTATAAGGAAGCCATTGAGAACTTCAGTAAAGAAAAAGAGGCCTTAGTGAAGAGAGTGACTGAGATTGAGGAGAGAGAGATGATCTCTTGATAGTGATTGCAGACCTAAGGGAAACAATAGAGGGACTAGGAACTGAGTCTAGGCCTGGAAATTCTGAGAAAGGAAAGGAGGTAGCTAGTGAGACACACATTATGCTTGAAAACGAGTTGAAAGCTATGAAAACTAGCTTGTGTGTTGAACTTGAGAAAAACAAGCATCTCCAAACTGAACTGGAAAGAGTGAAAATTGATCTTGAAATGTCCCTTAAGTGGACCTGGTCCTCGGAAGCTATTATTGCCATGTATATCAACAATTGTGGAAACAGGCAGGGAATAGGGCTTCAAATGGAGAGAACTTCTGCAACCCTCATAGCAAGTATGTTACTGTACCGGATAACTGGCTTTGTACCCACTGTAGGAACAATGGGCATTTCAAGGAAAATTGCCAAGCTAGGGTTCAGTCCTTTCAGAAAACAAAGTGTTTGCTGAAAAGGGAACTACTGAAAAGGGATCAGGTGCCATCCATAAAAAATGCCTGTTACCTGCATAGACCAAGAGAAATCTTATTCATCCTCTTGCTTATTACAAGGGACCCAAACTTGTTTGGGTTCCTAAAACTAACTCTTGATTTCCTTGTGCAGAGAATAGTGAAAGGAAGCAGTCAACAATGGTTCATGGATAGTGGATGTTCAAATCACATGACTGGGAACACCATGTACTTTCTTTCACTAAAAGCCCTGCAAGGAGGGAGTGTATCCTTTGGCAATGGGAAAAAGGGATACATTCTTGGAGTTGGAAAAGTCGGGAAGTCACTCACTCACTCAATTCAGAATGTGTACTATGTCAATGGTCTCAAGTACAACTTCCTGAGTGTTTCTCAGATCTTTGATAAAGGAAACAAGGTGGAGTTCTTGTCCAAGATTTGCACAGTTACTAATCTGGTAACCGGTGAAGTGGTACTTGTCGCCAAGAGATGCAAGAACATCTATTTTGCTGATTTTGAGTCTATACAAAGTAGTGATCTGAGTTGCCTGAAGGCTGTTGATGATGATGCTGAACTCTGGCACAGAAGACTGGGACACGCAAGCTTCTCTCTTTTGAATAAACTAATTCAGATGGACCTGGTCCGTGGTTTGCCAATGTCAAATTTCAAAGAACAAAAAGTTTGTGATGCTTGTGCTAGAGGGTAGCACGTGAAGTCCTCTTTTAAGCTCAAGAAAGATGTCAGCACCTCAAAGCCGCTTGATCTTCTTCATATGGATCTGTGTAGCCCTATGAGCATTATGATAGTGGATGACTACTCCAGATTCACATGGACTCTGTTTCTTAGAACAAAACATGAAACCTTTGAGGTATTTGTGGCCTTTGTGAAGAAAATCCAAGTGAAGATGGAGTCTAGAGTTGCATGTATTAGATCAGATCATGGAACAGAATTTGACAATGCAAAATTTGATGAGTTCTGTACTGAAAATGGCATTACCCACAACTTCTCAGCCCCAAGAACTCCCCAGCAAAATGGAGTTGTGGAAAAAAAGAATAGAACTCTTGAGGAAATGGCAAGAACAATGCTGATTGACAGTGGGATTGCAAAGAACTTCTGGGCTGAAGCTGTCAACACTGCCTGCTACTTGGTGAACAGGTGCATGATCAGATCTCTCCTGAACAAAACCCCTTATCAGTTGCTGAATGGTAGGAAACCCAAGCTGACGCACCTAAGAACATTTGGGTGCAAATATTATGTTCTCAACAATGGAAAGGATCAGCTTGGTAAATTCGATGCCAAGAGTGATGAAGGAATCTTTTTAGGGTGTTCTTCTCAAAGCAAAGCTTATAAGATATACAACAAGTGGACTCAATGTGTTGAGGAAAGTGTTCATATAATCTTTGACGAGTCCTGCTCCTCCTGTGAGAAAATCAACAAGGATGATCAATATGGGGAGCCCTTACTCGTTCTAGGTGAAGTCATCGACATGACAAATGGAAAGGCAGACATGATGAGTTAAGTGAAGGAGCCAAGTGGAGACAATGCAGATTCTTTCTCAAGGGAACCAGGTACCTCAATTACAACCACTGAAGCTAAAGAAAGAGTGGTTGATGCAGTGCAAGGTACTCCACAAGTAGTTGAGAGAAGAACACAAGGGAACCAGTCAGATATACCCAGCTCCTCTACAAATGCACCTCAAATGCCCAACTGGAAACACAAAAGCTCTCATCCTCTTGATAATATAATTACCCCTCTAGATTCTGGGGTGCAGACCAAATCAAAAGCCAGAAATTCACTTTCCTTCTCAGTCTTTCTTTCCAAAATAGAACCCAAAAACATCAAGGAAGCCTTGAAGGATGCAGACTGGATTACAGCCATGCAAGATGAGTTGCATCAGTTCGAAAGAAACAATGTATGGCACCTGGTACCTAGACCCTCAGATTGAACCATTATAGGAACCAGGTAGGTATTTAGGAATAAGCTTGATGAACATGGAAACACTACAAGGAACAAAGATAGGCTAGTAGTTCAAGGTTACAATCAGGAAGAAGGAATTGATTATGATGAGACGTTTACTCCAATTGCTCGCATGGAAGTTATTAGAATCCTAATCGCTTTTGCATCTCATATGGAATTCACTCTGTTCCAAATGGATGTCAAAAGTGCATTTCTGAATGGGCTTCTTAAGGAAGAAGTCTATGTAAAGCAACCTACAGGGTTTGAATGTCATGAACACCTTGAATATGTGTTTAAATTGGACAAACTCGAGCTTGGTATGAAAGGCTCTCAAAGTTTCTCTTAGAAAATGGTTTTACAAGAGGAAAAATTGACAACACCCTGTTCCTGAAGAAACGGGGAAGGAACTTGCTCATTGCCCAGGTGTATGTTGATGACACCATTTTTGGGGCAACAACTGATTCACTGTGTGAAGAATTTGCAAAACTCATGGGAAGTGAGTTTGAAATGAGCATGATGGGAGAGCTGAATTTCTTCTTGGGTCTTCAAGTGAAACAGTCCACAAAGGGTACATTCATTCAGCAGAAATACATCAAAGAGCTCTTGAAGAGATTTGATATGGAAGCATCCAAAGTGATTGACACTCCCATTGCAACGGCTACTCGACTGGACATGGATGAGGCTGGATCTCCTGTGAATCAAACTATGTATAGAGGCATTATTAGGTCCCTTCTCTATCTCACTGCCAGCAGACCTGATATTGTCTTCAATGTGGGGCTATGTGCAAGGTTTCAGTCAAATCCTAAGGAATCTCATCTGAAGGCTGCCAAAGGAATTTTGAGATACCTTAAGGGAACACAAGACCGGGTCCTGTATTACCCCTCAGGTGACAATTTTAATCTTATTGGATATGTTGATGCTGACTATGCAGGTTATCTTGTGGACAGGAACAGTACTTCTGGAATGGCTCACTTTCTAGGATCTTGTCTCATCTCTTGGGGCACAAGATCCTAGAAAGTGAGCCTCCTGGTGTGCTCAGCTCCTATGGATCAAACAACAATTGGAGGATTTTGGGGTATTTACTGATTGTGTTCCTCTACTATGTGACAACACTAGTGCACTCAACATGGCCAAGAATCCAGTTCAACACAAAAGAACCACGCACATAGATGTGAGACATCATTTCCTGAGGGACAATGTGGAGAAAGGGCTTATCTGTATGAAGTTCTGCAGTACAGAAGACCAAATTGCAGATATCTTTATCAAAGCATTGAGTAGGGAGCACTTTGAAAGAAATAGGGTAAAGCTGGGGCTTTTGAAGCCCAGTTGAGAACCTGATTTCCATCAGTTGGCTATGAAAATCACCTTCAAGTAAAATTAGCTAAAGTATTTTCTGGCCAAGTCTAACTCACTTCAATATCGTTGCAGGTAAACACGCATGATGATTATAGAAGTGGTAGATGCACTGTAAAGTGGTGAAAGAGGATTGAAATGTTCAAAGACAGGTCAAGAACCTGGTTCTTGTACCAAAAGGTTAGTAGTCCTGTGCATTCTTTAAATACACATCTTGAAAAGGTACAAATATCAACTGCCATGTCATCCACCTTTTTAAACTCTGCTGTCACATCTTTTCATTTCAAATCGTTTCCATCTCCCTCTGAAACGTTGCAACTCTCCAAGCACAACCACCATTTCAGAACTGGCTCCTATCTCTCTCTTCATAATTATCTTCTCTCATTAAAACCCTCTCTTTTCTTTATAGACCATAGTCCCTCATTAGAACCTCTCCAAAGAATTTTCTACTCTATCTCTTCAATGGCTGACAAAATTTCTGAAATCCCTGCCTCAATCGTCACTAACCCAGAAAAAATCCTTAAGTCCTTCGTCCCCGATGAATCCTCTGTCACCATTCCTGTCCTAACCACTGAAATCACCTCTAACCCAGATTTCTACTCACCCTCCTGTTCTAAGGCGACTATATCAGAAACCCCAAACATTGTTGATCCTTGTTCTCTATCTTCTGAGACTCTCATTGATCAAAGGAAAGGTGGAGAACAGGGTAAAAGTCCTAAGGTTGTAGAGGATTCCGCCATTGTTGCTTCAGATTCTGTGGGGGCTATGGAGCCTATCGAGGATGAAACTATCGCGACCATCTTTGTTGTATCTGCAGATGGCGTATTGCATAAGGTAGTTTCTGGCATACCCAAGACTAAGAGGAATGAGCCACAGGGACTGGTGGGAGAAGGAGCCATGGTGCCTATTGAAGGCTCTGTACCTGCAGAAACTACTGGGCCCTCTTGTGAGGAACCTGGCCCCTCTCCGGAGGTAACAGGTCAAGGCTCTCACTCCTAGGCCAGTTCTGCTCTTGCACCTTCTCCTTCCTTTGCTGTTGAGCCCTTGGACATTCTAGTCCCTGTGACGAGATACAGCAATGAGGAAGATCAAGACAACATTACTCTTGATGCATTCATAGTCAAGCGACCTATTACTAGGTTGCAAGCAAAGGTAGCTTATGACTCTGCCCTTCAACAGAGCAAAAAGAGCAGTAAGAAGAAAAGGAAGAGACTGGTGAAGAACAATGAAGTAGTGTGTGATAAGGATGTCCCTATTGCTGAAGTTGAGGAGGAAACAACTGAGGAACCTAGTTCCCTGGTGAGAAGGTCCTAGAAGAAGAAGCAATCTGCTCCAGTGGTGAATGTTACAACCCCAGTTCAAAATTGAAACATGCTGTGAGTGAACCCTCCGTTTCTGATGAGGATGTGTTGGTTGAGTTAAGGGAAAAACAAAATCAAGTGGTGTGAAGTCTGGCAAGAGAAAGTTGGAACCTGTTTCTGCAAAGAAGGTGAGAAGTGAAGCTAGTTCTGCTTCAGAGCGTTTGAGGCACCAAAAGGTCCTGCTAGGTCGCACCTTTGACCCAGCAATCTCCGATATGGCTGGTATGCGACAAGTAATTGAAATGGTTGAGTTTCAACGGTAGGGGCATTTGTTCTAAATAGATGCGCCCAAAGTGTATGAGGATGAAGTGCAAAGTTTCTATGCCGACCTCTTTTCCGTTGATACCGACCACATTTGTGCCTTAGTGAATGGGGTGAATATCGTATTTGATGTGGATCTGCTTGGGGAAATTCTTAAAGTTCCTACAGTTGGTGTGTCTTCTATCAAGGATGTGTGTAGTGCAAACTTCCGGAATGCAATTGTAAAGGAAGGGGTGAACCAGCAAGGGGAACGGGTTCACAAGAAAGCATTGTTGCCTGTGTATCAGTTGTTGTTTGAGCTAGTGAACAAAGTTCTCCTACCTCGTGTTGAGAGGAGGTCCATGGCATTAAAATCAGACCTGTATCTAATGGAGACACTAGATGGATTTTCAGCTGTGAGTCTGCCTGCTATCATGATTGAACACATGCAAAAGGTAGCCACTTTCAAGGATGGAAATCATGGTCTTCCTTATGGGTTCCTCCTTACGCACGTGTTTAAGTTCTTCAAAATGCCACTGGGACAATGCAAAGTAGGGACCAAGAAGCAGACCTTTTCTCACACGACCTTGGAAGAATGTGAATGCATAGAGAAGAATGGGGGGTAGGTAGTACATCGACAATCTCTCAGCTTATCAAAGCACAAAACAACGCAAATGAGGAGATTCGACGATTGAAGGCGAGAAACGCTATCCTGGAAGGTCAGCAGGCCCAAGGAGCCCCAGAGTCAAATGAGGAAGTGGTTCGTTTGATAGAAGAAAATGCTGATCTCAGGGCACAAGCGGAGAACCTGAAAGCAGAACTGCTCAATGAGCAAAAGTCGGCAAATGCCCGAACAGACCTAGTTCTCCAAACTCTTGTTGTAGCTTCCAAGCCCTCTACTCCTAGTGCCCCCTAAGCAACCCTTTCAGTGAACAGTTTGGATTGTCTATTTTTGTTTTTATGACTTGGCAGATGTTTTTGTTTCTTTTGTTTTGATGTGGATGGGATGTATTAGTACTGCTCCCGATTTCAACTATAACATGATGTGTGCACATAAGTGGCATGAGTTAGCTAGGCTGGATTTCTTTATGCTGTTTGCCTGCTTGTGTATTTTTAATGATGCCAAAAGGGGAAAGAATGTGTGTAGTTGAAATAGGAATCTGATTAAGGGGGAACTTGTGAAGTTCCTGTGAATCTGATTAAGGGGGAAGCATAAAGTCAGGGGAAACTTGTGAAGTTCCTGTTGTCTCATCTGGTTATTTCTGCTCTAAAAAATGTTATCAATGTCTAAGTTTGTCATCATCAAAAAGGGGAAATTGTTGGGTTTTCAATAACTTAACTGTATGTTTTGATGATCTAACAAACTTACCGTACTTACCGTCATGAACCAGATAGGGAACCTAACACACTTGGTATATGATAACTAGGGATTCTAGTCTATTTTATGCTCCTTTTTGCTTAAGTTTTGGAATAAAAGTGTATACAAGTAATCCTGAAAGCTAACATGTTGTGCTTGTTTGCAGTGTTTGGTCAAAAAGAGACAAGAAAGTGAAAACCAGCTCAAAAAGGAGTGAAACCTGCACAAGTCAAAGCTGACTCAACTGAGCGCTGACAGCAGAAAATCAACCACGAACGCGGAGGGTCCACCGATGAGGCAGTCTTGATCCCGCGGTCCGCGGTGGAAAGTTCAGAGAGTGTGTTTTTGGGCTTGCAAGTTACCGCTGCCCGCGGTGCTTTTGTGTGGCAGCGGTGTCTCTATCGCGGCAGCGATCCTTTTATCACGGTTCGTGATGGCAAGGTTCAGAGAGATATAATTTTGGGCTTAAAAAGTCACCGTGGCCCGCAGTGAAATTGCGCGGCAGCGGTGGCTTTAATGCGACCGCGGTCATTTTATCGCTCTCAGCGGAAGCCAGATTCAGAGAACCAAAAGTGAAGTTACAAGTTGAAGACCGCGGTCCACGATTGATTCTACGCGGCCGCGGTAGTCATACCGCTGCAGCGGTCCATTTTCCGCTGTCAGCGGTACCTCCGTAGGGGCACTTTTGTCCGAAAAATTTAGCTGTGTATAAATACTTCTTTTTCAGATTTTTAGGTCATCTTATCTTTGGTAGAGCACGTGAATAGCTGTTTTTAGCCTTTTTGAGTTATTTTATAGCTTGTTTAACAATTAACCTTAGATCTTTATCTTGTAATTACTTTTTATGGGTTATTCTTCATCTAAATCTTTGATTTCTTTAGTTATTATGAGTAGCTAGACCTATTAGCTAGGGTTGTGGCTCAACCCTAGTGTGGGTATTTAATGGGTCTTCTATTTTAGGGCTTAAATGTTTATGGGTGAATGATATTTGGTCTGATTTGTGCTTTAAATGTTGAATTGGTGGTTGCAAACACTAATTTGTGCCTTTTTGACTTAGGCTCTTCTTGAGAAAGAGAGCCCAAGTTTAGGAAATTCAGGCCAACAAGGAATTGGGGTGCATTCCATCTCATTCAAGAGATTGATAGCCCCAATTAAAGGGTTAAATCTAGAGATAGTAATACCCGACTTGAGCCAATTTTGCCTGCACTGTTTGAACACCCAATTGGGCTTGAGAAAGCCAATTAGGGCAAAGTCACTCAAACTACCGAGAGGTATAGAGTGAGTAGTTTCGTGCATTGGCTATATCACGATCCCAACTATAATAATTTTGCCCTAAGTTTTAGATCCTGTTAGATGCTCACCTAGGAGTAAGTCACTTCCCTAGTGCCTTTCCATCAATTAAGAAAACCCTGTTACTTAGTCTAATTTCCTGCATAATTAGTATTAAATTAGAATAGTGAACAAACAAATAATGATTGGAAGTGCAATTAAGAACATCGCACATTGCTAGATTAGATAGGTACCCAATTCCAAACCTTTCTTAGCTCTCTGTGGATTCGATCCCGACTTATCGGGTAAAAGCTACATCGACCGCTCTTGCCACTCTATAGTGGTGTAGGGTTGGCTCCGATCAACTTATTGGTGCCGTTGCCAGGGAGCTAAACGGTTTTGGCTATCTATCTAACTAGTTTTGTGTCTTTTTTTTCTTTCCTTCTGTTTTTCTAATTTGTGTGAGTTAATCAATTCAGGTACAACATGGCAAACAATGATCCTATTGGAAATGTTCCGGGGAGGAGGTTGATGATAATGGAGAAGATGAGGTGCCTCTAGTACCTCAAGGTCAAAGAAGAGGCCGCCAGGCCATTGACAACATTCCAGAACCTCCCCCGCCTCCTCCAAGTCGCTCCTCGGATGCTTCCAAATGAGGGCTACGCAAGTGCAATTGTCCCACCCCGGATCCAGGCGGGCAATTTTCAAATTACAAATGTGATGTTGACTTTATTGGAGCAGCGAGGGTACTTCACAGGCGCTCCCCATCAGAATGCATATAAATATCTTAAAGGCTTCGTGGATACCTGTTGGGGAAGCAAGCAGACGAATGTGTCAGAGGATGCTTTACGATTGAGATTGTTCCCTTTCTCACTTCGAGGGAAAGCTTTGGACTGGCTCGAAAGACTTCCCAACCATTCCATCCATACATGGGATGAGTTGGCGGACAAGTTTATAGCTAAGTTTTTATCGCCGGAGCATATGACGACTTTGAGAGATGAGATTTTGGCCTTCAAACAGGAACCTAATGAACCACTTCATGAAATCTGAGAAAGGTACCGGACAATGGTGAAAGAATGTCCGAACAATGACATGAGCGAAGCAATGATCCAGCAGACTTTCTACTGTGGCATTAACACGACCAATCAGTGTGTGGTGAACCAGATAACAGGGGGAAATTTTATGAACACACCTTATGTTGAGGCGTGTGAGATTTTGGATGAGATGGCAGATACTTCCTCAGCTTGGCAAAGTCGAGCTAATGTGACACAAGGTGATCCCACAGTTATTCACCTGCACAAAGAGCTCCGCGACCATGGTCAAGCAATAGCAAAGTTAACTACAACAATGAACCGGTTGGAAAAAGCTCAATTGCAGCAAGTTCAAGCGCCACGACAAGTAAATGCTATGGAAGGTGTCAATATGTTGGTCAACAAGAGGCGACAAAGAGGTCAACAAGGTCAAGGCAGCCCGGATCAATATGAGCAAGGTAATGGTTGTTTCAACCAAGATGATGGTATGATGAGCAAAGTGAAGAAGTGCAGTACGTGAACAATTATCAAGGACAAAAGGGGCAATGCTCCTAACCAACAACAACAATAGAGATCCCAAGGCAATTGGGAGAATCAAAACCAACAAGGAAATAGCAACTAGGGGAACAACAATCAGAATTGGGGCAACCAGAACAACCAGGGCAACTGGAGTGGCAACAACAACAATTGGGGAGGAAACAACAATCAGGGTGGTTGGAATAATGGCAATCAAGGAAATCGGGGGCAAGTCTTTCAAAGTCCTCCGATGTATCAACAACCAAACAACCCACCCCCATTTCCATCCCAAGGTCCTAGCTCGTCGAACAATGATATGGGGAGGATCGAGATGATGTTTGAACAAATGATGAAAAAGAACACCGACTCTGATGCTCAGTTGGCATCCCACAATACTTCAATCTGAAACTTGGAGGTTCAACTTGGCCAGATTTTGCAATCTTTGAATACTCGCCCTAAGAGGGCTCTACCTAGTGATACGGTAGTAAACCCGAAGGGTGGGAACAATACCGCGTTGATACCCAATTTTTTCCCTCACATATTTTAAAACAAATATATACTTTCAAAATAGCACATATGCAGTTATAAGCATGCATAAATATTTTTTATAATTTATCTATAATTTTAAAAGCTCCAAATCAATTTATTTCTTCCCCTTTTATTTATATAAATATCCAATAATTATCCTTCAAATTACTTTTGTGATGATTTAGTCATCTAAATTCTTTATTTATGCCAACATAGTGTTTAAATATTTTAGTGCACTTTTTACAATTATATTTACATTTTTAGGCTAAATTGTACATCTTTGCAATAATAGCCATACTAATGCATAATTACATTATTTATGCATAAAATGATATTTTATATTTTTAAAATATTAAATAAATATTTTAAATCATTTTAGTACACAAAAATATTTTTTGGAAATCATTTATTATTTTTATAAATTATATAGTTATTAAAAGTGGCTATTTAAAATCTGGCCTATTTTCATTTCAATTTCAGCCCTATTTCAACCCAATACCAGCCCAATTTAAAATTTAAATTTACCCAGCCCAAACCCAGCTACCCGATCCGGCCATAAAACCCTTCAAATTCGTGTTTATATACTCTGAAATGGTTTAATTGACTAAATCTGTCCGTTTCTTAAAAAGGTTTTCAAACGCTGCTTAATTATTGACGCTGTTAGAAAGCATGCCTATAGGATCTCAAGTTGTCGTTTAAAATCGCTTTACTGTTTTTCTGCATCAGTAATAGATTACCATGCTCATAGGACATCACTATTCTGCGCCTAGGCAAGCCTGTAGGGGGATTACAATTCTGCAACTGTAAAACCATGTTTTGTATCTGCGACTGCTCACGTTCAACAGGTCTAAAATCAGTAGGCAAGCTAAATAGGTCTTTGACACTTTGGTCCTAATTTAATACTGTATACTCTCAACTCACCTAGACATCATGTTCTAAGGTTTTTCCCTTAAACGTAGTTCGAGACGTGCACTTATTTGTTTCTGCTTGTGGAGGTAAAATGTGAGCCTTTAATTGTTCCCCATTTAAATGCAGTCCTACTTGTTTTGTTGACTTAGACTTTTCTCCTTATAATACCTTAGGATGGTCTAGAACTACCAAATTAGAGGTCCTAAATACTTCCAGGACCACAAGGAAGGACGGGTAGTGCACGCATAGGATATCTTTCAAGGTTGCTAGAACGATTTTAGGCTCTGACCAAGGGGAGGGAATTGGGTAGTAAGGATATGATGACTACGCGCTAATGCACGTGTAGCCCCTCATTGAGGAGTGATTACCGGCATTGTGTGGGTATGATCCTAAGACTCACCAACCTACGACCCCCTTTCAACTCCCATTGTTTAAATGAATTTACTTTTCTTATATATGTGCAACGTGTTCAAATCTTTTCCCTTGTTTCATTACTTGAATCATACATGTGCTTAGAATGTCAAAACATGCCTTTACTTGCAAGTACGTGGTAAAACTGTTTATCTGTTAAAATGACTAATTCATATGAGTATAAGTTCGTCCGGGACCCACCGTTGTGGACCGCAAGGGGTGCCTAACACCTTCCTCTCAAGGTTATTTCGAGCCCTTACCCTAATCTCTGGTAATGCAGACTAGTCCATGAGTTAATTGCTCAAGGTGCCCGAACGCACCATAATTCGTTAGGTGGCGACTCTTCAAATACCCGATTCCCAAAAGGAAACGAGTCGATCCCCCCATGAAATGTTGAAACCCGGACGTTCTTCGCGAGGAGGAAAAAATGGGGCGCAACATACCGGGCATGCAATAGCAGTGATTACAAGAAGCGGTCGAGGTGGTGATGTGAATGCCTCCAAGCAAAAGGTAATTGTGAGTGATGAGGTTTAGGTGCAAGATGATGTTATCCCTATAGTTGATGAGCAAGTGAGTAAAGAGAACTTAAATGCGGAAGTGAGAATTGATATTCATGATAATGAGGTGGAGACTCAAAATGACGTGAACCCGTCTAGGGAACACGTAATAGACATGCCAAAAACGGTTGTGCCTAAAGCCAAGGCTCCTTTGCCAAGGCCTCCTTCACCTTACCCTCAAAGACTTGCGAAACAAAAGAATGAAAACCAATTTAAGAAGTTTATTGAGATGATGAAAAGCTTGTTAATCAATGTTCCTTTGGTGGAAGCTCTTGAGCAAATGCCGGGCTACGCCAAGTTCATGAAAGACTTGGTGACTAAAAAGAGACCTATGGATTGTGAGACCATCAAAGTGACTCACCAAGTAAGTGCAATTGTGCACTCGATGGCTCCAAAGTTTGAATATCATGCCGCTTTCACCATTCCATGTACTATTGGAAGTGCGAATTTTGCAAAGGCATTGTGTGATTTGGGAGCAAGTGTCAATTTGATGCCTTACTCCGTGTTCAAAACTTTGGGTATTGGTCAACTGAGAGCTACTTCAATGAGATTACCAATGGCGGACAGAACTATGAAGAGGCCGCTTGGTATTATTGATGATGTTCTTGTCCGGGTGGACAAATTTATCTTGCCTGCTGTCACACCTCCTTTTTAGGGGAGTTTTTCCAATTAAATACTGCATTTATTATTCTCTTACGTGCAAATACTTGACAACATGCTATTATTGCTGCATATACTCCACATCATATTCCATTCGTGCGTATCAAATCCTATAGCAACGCTTGATGAGTGGTTGCGCTCTTCCAATTTATTACCCTTAAATTCGGAAAGGCTTATTTGCGGTAAAACTAGTCGATCAGCGGTGCAATCGATGGTTCCGTGCCTTTCCCCCCTCAAGTTGTTCGCTTGAGGGTACCAGTCTAGACCCCCATAGTTACCTTATTCTGATCAAAATTGTGCATGCATCATGGTCAAACCTAGCCGGATTAATATGTTGTCCACATAATAATCCTTTAAGACAAGCCTTATCCAAAAGTCCATCGGGGTTTCCATAATCCCAACGGACACAACCACATTCTGTGCACTAATTTGGAGAACTCAATGCCAATATGCTAATCATGAATGTATAGATAGTCGAGTCTGGTGGGGGATAAGGGACTAACCCTTTTGGTTTGCAGAAAATGAGGCATGAGGTCCCCAAATTCGGTATGGTTAGCAACATTCCACCATTGCTACTAGATTGGTGGGAGGACCTTTCCTCAAGAAACACGTAAGAAAGTACTTGGGCAATTTACCTTCTCTACTAGACATTGAGCCAAACAAAAGGTTGATCGAGGCTGCCACTTTATTCTGGGATAGTGAAAGGGTTGTGTTCCGTTTTGGCGACATAGAGATGACACCACTCCTAGAAGAAATTTAGGGACTTGCGGGATTGGCTTGGGATAGCCCTGGGTTATTGGTGCCGGAGAACCGTACTGGTAAAGGGTTTTTAAAGATGATGCGGCTGAAGAAAAATGCTGACTTGGGATGCCTGAAGGAATCTTACATACCCTTCGAATATCTGTATGAGAGGTATGGCCATAGCAAGTCCTACCATACCTACCATGACGAGCTTTCTATCACTTCTCTGGGCCACATCCACCGCCGAGTGTTCGTGTTCATTGTGTGCTTCTTGGGCCTGATAGTACTCCCAATGAAAAGGGAAAGAATCCACACAATGTTGGCCATGGTCGCCAAGACTTTCATGGAAGGAATCAACGGACAAACATACACCATAGTCCCCATGATCATAGCCGACATCTACAAGGCTCTGGAGCGCTGTCAAAGAGGGTTCAAGCATTTCGAGGGTTGTAACATGTTGCTGCAATTGTGGTTATTAGAACATCTTCAAAGGGGCCAGTATCGCCAAGAATTTCCGCGAAGGGAAATGGCCATATTGCCTTCCATCACCCCAAGCGGATGACCTACATTCCGAACAGGTTTGCTCAGCTGGAAAGTGCAAAAGAGTGGGTGGAGTTCTTCGACAATCTGACCGAAGAGAAAGTGCAATGGATGTTTGAATGGTTCCCAACAGACGAATTCATCATCAGATTCAGGGACGCTCCACACCTGGTGCTGATTGGGTTGAGAGGAATATACCCTTATGTCCCTATCCGAGTTATGAGGCAAGCAGGCAGGAAACAGGTTGTACCAAGGGTTGCCAAGATGTGTCATTTCGCAGCAAACTTTCAAGACGACGATGTCCCATACAAGTGCCAAGCCCAGCATATGTGGCACTGTAAGATCATTGTGGAAAAGAACACCATAGAGCCCGACATGTATCATGCAGGGTGCGAACCTCTCTACCCGGCGTGGTTAGAAGACAATCTAAAAGTAATGGTGATGCAGGAGCCGGTCGAGGGAATAGAATCATAGACGAAGAAGCTGAAGCTCAAGTCAAATATAACAGGCTGCGGAAGAGGGTCCACGACTCTGAGAATGAGCACCGGGAAATACATGAGAGGAATATGAGGTTGATCGAAGAATGGAAAATAATGGCAGTCACTTCCAACAGGAAGTTGGAATATCTGGAATAGTGGAGCTGGAAGGTAAAGTCATAAAGAGGATTGAGGATTGCCAGAACGCTGAAGGAGCTGAAGGAGGACATCTGGCCAAGGCCTACTTGCTGCTGGGTCTACGCGAGCTGGGAGACCTGTACGACGGAGTTAGGAGGATCGAATCCGGGGAAGGTCCTCCTGGGACCAAATAGACTAGATTTATTTGCTTTCTTAAAATGTAATAAGGCCAAGTGCCGGTAGTGACTTTTGTTTTTCTTTTTATCTTAGTGTCGTTTTGGGATTCGTCTATTTTTCATATTATGAAATGAGGCATTTGTTGGCATCTGAAGTTCTCCAAATCTATTTGTCGCTAGGCCTACCTCGGGCACAACGAGGCTCCCAAATTAGGACGCGAATTTATATTCCCTCAATATGTGTTTAAATACCGCAACATTTCAAAACCCCTACTAACTTGTTACCTTTTTGTTTTTTTAATTTTGATTATTCCCATTTCCTAAGGTTGGTTCACTCATACTGGCATCATCAGCGTATCATACCAGATCCAGAGGCCCTCCACCTGCTCCTCCTCCAAGCAATACAAAGAGCAAAGGGAAGGCTAAAATGGACGACTTAATGGTATTCGAAAGGAGAATTTTTAGAACGCAGAGACTTCAGACGGCCGGAGTACTCCGGCACCAAATGATCTAGTCTTAAGATTGGAACAAAAGATACTGGAGCTACAAGGAGAGCTTGAGCAGGTTCGCAACTTGGCGAACTTATCAGTCACCCTGAATGTCCCCAACATCAACCAACAAAACACAAAGAACCCAGCATCTCCCTAAAACACATCAAACCAACACCCACAAAACCCTCATGCACCACATCAATACCCAATCCCACCTCAAAATCTCAATCCCTTACCAATACCAACTCCACCACAACACCACCAATCAATCCAATACCCACCAACCGCCAGTTGCCACACTCCCCAAAACATACCACAACCCATTCCCGATCCTCAAAACTTAACCAATAACCATCATTACACCCAAGTCCTTGGCACTCATCAAAACAACCCCATATATGTGGAGACCATACCTCACTCTACTCAACAAACTTCCTATGCACCAGAATCCTTAGAGAAGGACCAACTCATTAAAAACATGGCTGACAAACTCAAGAAATTGATAAGTCAGGTTCAGGGTGTCGAAGGCGGCAAAGGGATAGAAGGTTTGAATTATGAAGACCTATGCATACAGCCAGATGTGGAACTGCCGGAGGGGTAAAAACCTCCTAAGTTCGAGATGTTTGATGGTACAGGTGATCCTAGGGTCCATCTAAGGACCAATTGTGACAAGCTTGTTGGAGTCGGAAAAAATGAAAAGATCCGGATGAAACTCTTCACGAGGAGTCTTACTGGTGATGCCTTGTCCTGGTACATCAGCCAGGATCCCAAGAAATGGTCCAATTAGGTAGCTATGGCTTCGGATTTCATGGACCAGTTCAGGTTCAACACAGAAAATGCACCCGATGTTTTTTACATCCAGAATCTTAAGAAGAAGCCCACTGAGACTTTCCGCGAGTATGCTACCCGCTGGAGGTCGGAAGCGGCCAAGATCAAGCCATCTTTGGACGAAGAAAAGATGAACAAGTTCTTCGTCAGAGCACAAGACCTGCAGTATTATGAAAGGTTGATGGTTATTGAAACCACAAATTCTCCGATATCATTAAACTTGGGGAAAGAATTGAGGAAGGCATCAAAAGTGGGATGATAACAAATTTTGAGGCATTACATGCCACAAATAAAGCATTGCAATCAGGCGGCATATCAAAGAAGAAAGACGTTGGGGCAGTAATGGTGGCTTAAGGCCCGAAATCTCCACTTACCTATCGAACACCTCCACCCACATATCAAACANATGATACGTGTTTCTCACTTGCTTGACAGGAATGACACATCAGATCCACATCACTTGCCATGTCATTTTTTATCTTTGTCAGTTAAAAATTCCATTTGAAAACTAAGTTAAAACCCTCTGTTTCACGTTTTCTCACCCATTTTCGGGCCTTTAATCATGTTTCAGTCAACCCACCGGAACAATGGCTCATATACATATTTTCTCCAAACGGACAGAATTTACAAAATTTTAATTGACACTCACACACAAATTCACAATCACTCCACCCCTCACCGTCAACTTTCAGTCTTACCCATTTTTAGAACCACTAGTGACCATCGCGACACCACTTCTTCCGCCAGCGACAAGAAATAGTAGCCATAGAAGATAACCATCAAGCTCAAAATTTTGAAATGCTTCACTCGCCAGAAAATACACCCAACAAGCTTAGTATTTAAGAAGTATTGAAATTCAAACAAAATTTATTTATTTTAATATATTTTTGTTTTTGGAGAGTATTGGTGGAAGAAAAATTTGATTTAGAAACTTTAACCACCGAAAAAAATGGTGGAACAATATAAAGGGGAAAGGGGAAGAAGAACGTTGGAGACGAATTGATGGAAGACGGGACGCACAAAGCAGAAAATCTTATGAAGAAAAGAATAAAGAAAGAGAAAGGGAAAGGGGAAGGGGTGGGATCTGATAAAGAAAAGAGAAAGGGAGGGGGAGAAACAGAGAAGGACGATAAGGGAGGGGATTATATTTTTCTTTCTTTTATTTTTTATTTATTTTTTGGTTTTGTCGTTTTCTTATTTCCCTTGAAGTAAAATTACCAATTCCGTGAATTCACGTACCATATGTGCGTAGAAAACACGCGCTTTGTCCAACTCATCCATATAAATGCCACATAAGCTCAGTCAATGGTCAGAGGTATTTAAAATATTCTATTTGGACACGTACAAGTGCTTAGATGAAACTTTGCAAAGTACTGGGACCGGGATGTCAAAGCGGTATAAGTACAAGTGTCTACCGGGCTATTCTGCCTTAAGGAAATTAATAATCCTGACATAAGTTCGGACTGAGTCCTGTTCCTTAGTGAAACTTCCTTTCCAAGAATTCTTCGAATAGAGCCACTTGCTCGAGTTCTTCTGTAGTGGACTTGGTTGCATATGTCTCTTCCGGTACGTGAAAGTATCTCGGCAACTGGTGGGATTCTGAAGACTCCTCGCCTTTATCATCACCATTTAGCAAGGGAGAAGGCATCGGTTCCTGTAATTCCTATTTGCCAGGCTCCTTCCCTTTGCTGCTGGAAATCGACACGGCGTTCATCTCTCTCACTGCCGGTTAATCTCCTGTTATCTACTTGATTCTTTTGGTAATTTCAATAGTTGATGATATGTTGAGGGCACATCTTTCATCTCATGTATCCACGGCCTTCCGAGGATTATGTTGTAACCCATGTTGCCGTCTACCACTTCAAATAAGGTAGTCTTGGTTACCCCTTCGGTATCCGTGGCCAGTAGGATCTCTCATCGGATTGTCACACTTGCTAAGTTGAACCCAGCGAGGAGATTTGTTGCCGGAATGATGCTTCCGGTTACCTTTGCTTGTTCCAGCACTCTCCATTGAATGATGTTGGATGAGCTTCTTGGGTCAACCAAAAAATGCTTAATCTTGAAATCTAAGACATTGAGAGAAATTACTAGGGTGTCATTATGTTGCAGAAGAAGTCCGTCGGCGTCTTCCTCCATGAAGGTGATGTCATCTTCTGTGACTTTACGAAGTCTCTTGTTGTGGGTCGATGATATCTTTGTTTTCTCGGCCGCCGAGAAGGTTGTGTCATTAATTTCATTCCCTCCGAAAATCATGTTGATAGTCAACCGGGGGGAGTCTACTGCTATCTTCGAAGGCGCCGAATTGTCCCGATTACGGCCGTATTTGTTCTTGGCCTGGTCACACAAGAATTTCCTGAGATGGCCGTTCTTCAACAACATTGCCACCTCTTCACACAGATGCCAGTAGTCCTTAGTTCTATGGTCGTGAGTTCCATGATATTTTCACCATAAGTTAGGTTCCCTCTGGTTGGGATCGGATCAGATTGGCTTCGAGAATCGTACTTCTTTGATATTCCTCATCGCTGACACTAATTCACCATGCTGATGTTGAAGTTATAATCCGATAACCTAGGATATCTGGAATCTCAAACCCCTGATACCTCTGTTTCTTGTAACGGCATGTTGTTCCGGCCACTGTCAGTTCTTCTATCGGGAACGAACCTATCCGAGGACCAGAATCATTTGTTGTCGCGTCCTTCCGTTCTCTCGTATGGCGAGAAATGACCTTTAGAAGATCGTCGATCCGTATCGAAATCACTTTTGAACTTATCCTGGTTCTTATCTCGGTCCCGTCCCTTGGTTGATGTCAAGTGAGTGCTATTGTGCACTCAATGGCTCCAAAGGTTTTTAGATCCGGGCGCTTTCACAATCCCTTGCACTATTGGGAGCGCCGATTTTACCAAAGCAAACAAATGTTTCTGAGGACGCGCTGAGGTTGAGGTTTTTTCCCTTTTCTTTACGGGGAAAAGCATTGGACTGTTAAAAAGGTTTCCCAACCATTCCATCACCACTTGGGATGAGTTGGCAGAAAGTTTATTTCCAAAATTCTTCTCTCCAGGACATATGGCAACGCCTTCGGGATGAGATTCTTGCTTTCAAGCAAGAACCCAATAAGCCATTGCACGAGATTTGGAAAAGATATCATACCATGGTTAAAGAGTGCCTGAACAATGATATGACTGAGTCCATGATCCAACAGACCTTCTACAGGGGGATCAACATAACTAATCAATGTGTGGTTAATCAACTCGTGGGGGGGGGGGGGGACTTCAGGAACACGCCATATGCCGAAGCTTGTGAAATTCTTGATGAGATGGCGGATACCTCTTCAGCGTGGCAAAGTAGAGCCAATGTACCTCAAGGTGACCCTAATGTTATTCACCTACATAATGAGCTACATGACCATGGGCAAGCTATTGCCGAGTTGACAACTACCATGAACCAATTGGCCAAGGCTCAGCTTCAACAAGTTGAGGGGCCGAAACAAGTACATGCAAAGGTGTGAATATGATGGTAAACAAAAGAGGGCAACAAGGTCAACAAATGCAAAGCCGTCCGGAATAATTTTTGCAAGATGATAGTGGTTATGATCAAGGTGATTCATTCAATGATCAAGACGAAGAAGTTCAATATGTCAGCAATTATCAAGGTCAAAGAAACAATGCTCAAGGACAAAACCAACAAAAATGGAGGTCACAAGGGAACCAAGGTAATTGGAACAGCCAAAACCACCAAGGCAATTGGAGTGGTGGTAGTTCTAATCAAATCAATTGGGACAACCAAGGAAATCAAGGAAATTGGGGTAATCAAGGCAATTGGTGTGGCAACAATCAAAGCAATTGGGGAGGAAATAACCAAGGAGGGTGGAATAACAACAACTACAACCGGGGGCCGGGTTTTCAAAGGCCTCCGATGTTCCAACAACCAAGCAATCCACCTCCCTATCCTTCTCAAGGCCCGATCTCTTCTTCCAATGAGATGTGTAGAATTGAAAACATGTTTAAACAGATGATGGAGAAGAACGCCGACTCCAATGCGCAAATAGCCTCGCACAACACTTCTATTCGAAATTTGGAGGTTCAACTAGGCCAAATCTCACAAGCATTGAACACTCGCCCTAAGGGAGCACTACCTAATGATACAGTGGTGAACCCGAAGGGTGGGAATAATAAGAGACATGTTACGGCCGTGACTACGAGAAGTGGAAAAGGTGGAGATGCAACCACCTCAAATCAAAGAAGGATTGTGGATGAAGATGTTGTGGTTCAAGAGGATGAAATCCCAAGCAATATGGTTCAAGCTAATGAAGAAGTGATAATTGATATAGATGAAAGTGTGGAGGAGACGCAAGAAGAGGTGAACCCGTCTAAGGAACACGTGATTGACATGCCGGAACTGGTGGTACCAAAGGCTAAGGCACCAATGCCAAGCCCCCCCCCCCTCCATACCCTCAAAGGCTTGCAAAGCAAAACAGTGAGAACCAATTCAAAAAGTTTATCGATATGATGAAGAGTTTGTCCATAAATGTGCCATTGGTTGAGGCATTGGAGCAAATGCCAGGATATGCAAAATTCATGAAAGATTTGGTAACCAAGAAAAGATCAATGAATTATGGAACCATCATGATGACTCATCAAGTGAGTGCTATTGTGCATTCAATGGCTCCAAAGTTGGAAGATCCGGGCGCTTTCACAATCCCTTGCACTATCAGGAGCGCCGATTTTGCCAAAGCATTATGTGATCTCGGGGCAAGTATCAACTTGATGCCCTACTCTGTGTTCAAAACTTTAGGAATATGGCAACCAAGACCCATATCCATGAGGTTGCAAATGGCAGATCGGACAATGAAGAGGCATTTGAGCATTATTGATGATGTATTGGTTAGAGTTGACAAGTTCATCCTCCCGGTGGACTTCGTTATCCTTGATTGTGAGGTGGACTATGATGTGCCTATCATTTTGGGTAGACCTTTCCTTGCTACGGGGAAGGCGCTTGTTGATGTAGAGGCCGGTTAGCTCATTTTCCGGGTGGGTAACGAAAAGGTGGTCTTCCATCTGTGCAAATCAGTGAGGCAACCGAATAGTAATGAAGTTTGTTCATTTGTGGATTTGGTGACCGATGTGATAGTTGATGATGCTAGTGCAACAATGAATGTTGAGGACAAATTGGAAGCAGTTTTGCTCAATCTTGATGATGATGAGGAGAGTGATGGCTATGAGGAGTGCGTAAATGCATTGCAAGGCATGGGGTCATACACATATGAGCCCCGAAAGCTATCTTTGGATCTTGAAAATCGGAAGACTCCTCCAATAAAGCCCTCAATCGAGGAGCCTCCTACCTTGGATTTAAAGCCATTGCCACCGCACCTCAGGTATGACTTCCTTGGCCCATTTTCTACTTTACCGGTTATTCTTTCTTCATGCTTAACTAACATGCAGGTAGAGTCCACTTTGGAGGTGCTACAAAGGAGGAAAAGGGCAATCGGTTGGACTTTGGCGGATATCCAGGGCATAAGTCCCGCCTTTTGCATGCACAAAATTATCTTGGAGGAGGGTGCCAAACCCTCTATTGAACATCAAAGAAGATTAAATGAAGCAATGCAAGAGGTAGTGAAGAAGGAGATAATCAAGTGGTTAGATGCCGGGGTTGTCTACCCCATTTTCTATAGCTTGTGGACCTCTCCGATGCAATGTGTCCCAAAGAAAGCGGGCATGACTGTGGTGACAAATGAAAAGAATGAATTGATCCTAAAAAGAACCTTCACCGGGTGGAGAGTGTGCATGGACTATAGGTATCTCAACAAGGTCGCTCGGAAAGATCATTTCCCGCTTTCGTTTCTTGACCAAATGCTTGATAGGTTGGTCGGACGTGCTTTTTATTGCTTCCTTGATGGATACTCCGGATACAACCAAATTCTTATTGCTCCCGAGGACCAAGAGAAGACCACTTTCACATGTCCTTATGGTACTTTCTGGTTTTCAAGGATGCCTTTTGGGTTGTGCAATGCACCAGCAACTTTTCAACGGTGGATGATGGCTATTTTCACCGATATGGTGGAGGACATTCTTGAGGTTTTTATGGATGATTTTCTGTGGTTGGGAATTCGTTTGAAGATTGTTTGAAAAATTTGGATAGGGTATTGGCTAGATGTAAGGAGACAAATTTGGTGTCGAATTGGGAGAAGTGTCACTGCATGGTTNGGCCTCATCAATAACTGAAGAAGAATTTTTTTAAAAAAAACATGAGGATCAAGCACATTGAAGGGTGAGATCATCTTCTGAGGGACAATATGAAGAAGGGTTTGATCTGTGGAAAGTATTGCAGAACAGAAGACCAAATTCCAGATATCTACATCAAAGCCTCGAGTAGAGAATATTCTAGATCAATCAAGGTGAAAATGGTGTCACAAACGTCTAATGAAGAACCTGATCCTCCATCAGGCGGATACGTAAGACACCGTCAGGTAAAGGTAGCTAAAGTGTTTTCTGACCAAGTCTAACTCACATCAATACCGTTGTAGGTATACACGCATGACGATCATAGAAGCTAAAGGTACAGTTATGAACTGCGAAGAGAGGAGCTGCTATAACCGTTTCAAAAAAAATGATCTGGCATCAGGCACCTATACCTCATGTTAGTAGTAATATGTGTTTTTCTGCATGCCCTCTAAAAATAAATTTTGTTTTAACAAAATTAACTCAACTGCCACATCATCCGACTTTTCAAAGTCTGCGTGTCATGTCTTGTCTTTCAAATCCTTTCATCCCCTCTGCACGGTAACACTTTCCCACAAACCTACCGCCGTTTTTAGAACTATTCAGAACCTGTTTTGCTCTCCACTCATCATTAGCCCTTCTTCCAATAAAACTTTCTTTCTCTCTCACAGCAAGTCATGAACCTTCATCTACTTTGTACAGCTGGGATCTTCTCTTCAACTCTCTCTCTCTCTACTCGTCTACCAAGTACTCATCTAATGGAGATCGAACAATCGTCTCATTCCCCCACCATTGACACCGCTCCCACTTCTTTATTATCCTCGAAATCATCCCCAGAGCATTACTATTTCACGCCTTCTACCACCCTAACCACTCCTGGCTCCTCCTCCATTCCTACAGTTTTTCCTTTTCTGATAAACCCTGCTTACCATCATTTTGAGAATCCTATGTCTGGTCACTCCTATGATCTTATAAAAGAACACTCAGGAGGTTTTACTCCTCAAGTGTCAAAAGCCCCTGAGGATGATCCTGATCAGTATCTAAACTCCTCCATATTAGACTCAGTGACTCTCAAGGAGTCACCAGAAAAGGAAGCAGCACATAACATCATGGCTATAGCTGCTGAGAGTCTGATGAATGAAGGAGCATATCTCTCGTCTGATTACCATGGGGAAGAAATTCCATCCCTAGACGATGTAAGAACCACAGCACTCCTCGAGTCCTTAGCTCATGAGATATTCTCAGAAAAACCTTCTGATGAACCTGATTCTCTTCCATGTAAACTCGCTCCTGCACCTCCTGATCATTCCAAGCTTGTAGAGTCTTCCTCCAAATCACCCACTCTCAGGTCTCAGCAGCAAGAGAGTTTTGAATCCACATTGCAGAAAAGTAAGAGGAGTGTCAAGTCAAGGAAAAAGAGGAAAATGAATCCAAAGGATTTTGCCACTAATAAGAGTGTGTCTGTAAACCAGTTAGACAAAGAAGCTCCCAAGGAACCTAGTTCCTTAGTACAACACTCTATGAAAGTCCAAAAGTCTAGGGAGAAGGCATCCGATGAAACTATTGAGGAACAGAAAGGGTCATCCGTGAAGTACAGCGGCAAATCTAAAAGAAAATGATACTGAGGGGTAGAAGCTGGAAAGGAAAATCTGTTGAAGGATCTAGAAAACGAAAACGGGAAACCGTTAGAGAACCTGGTGCTCTAAGTACAATGTGCAGTGATAGAGGTCTTTGGCAGCAGAGACTAAGAACTCAAAAAGTCCTGTGGGGTCGAACATTTGACCCAGCAATTTTTGAGATGGTAGGTATGAGGCAAATTCTGGAGATCGTTGAGTTTCAGCAATCAGAGCACTTGTTTCAGGAAAGCATGCCTCTGGTGTACGAAGTTGCGGTGCAGAGCTTTTACGCATCTCTCTTCACTGTTGAGGGGGATCACATTTGTGCGCTAGAAAATGGAGTAGACATTGTACTCGATGCTTCAGCATTAGGAAAGATTCTCAGAATCCCATGTGAAGGGATGTCCTCAGTCAAAGGTGTTTGTGGTGTCAACTTTAGGAGAGCAATCATGAAAGAGCAAGCTATTCAGCAGGGGGAACAGGTGCATAAGAAGGTATTATTTCCTGAATATCAGTTTCTCTTTAAATTGGTCAATAAGGTACTCTTACCTCGTTCTGAGAGGCGGTCTATTGCTATAAAGTCGGATATGGTCTTAATGGAATCGCTTGATGAGTTTGTCCCAATCAATCTGCCAGCAATCATGATAGACCACATGCAAAAGGTGGCAAACTTTAAAGGTGGAAATCATGGATTACCATATGGCTTTTTCCTCACTCAGTATTCAGATTCTACAAGGTCCCATTGGGGAATCCCAGAGTAGGTACATGCAAGCAGACCTTCTCTAAGACCACTCTAGAAGAATGTGAATGTGTAGAAAGAGTCGGTGGAAGTGGAAGCATCTCGACCATTTCTCAGCTGATCAACGCTCAAAATGTAGCTTCTAAGGAGATCAGAAGGCTGAGGGCTAAAAATGCCATACTGGAAACTCAGCTCAGTCAAGCAGCTAAAGGACCTGATTCTGTCAATGAGGCAGTTGCACGACTAACAAAGGAAAATGATAGACTTCGGGCTCAATTACTTGAAGAACAACTGTCTGCAAATGCTAGACTGGACCTGGTTCTCAAAACCATTGCTGTCTCTTCCTCCAAGCCTCCTTCCTCTAGTGTCCCCTAGGATCCCCTTAGTGTCCAGCTATTTTTGCTCCAAAATCCTGTGGCTGCTGTTTTACTTTTGCTTACTTGTTTATGTGATGGCATGTTGAACTTAACCATTACTGCACCTGACTTGCTCAGTCCATGGTAAACATTAATAAAACAGCTCCCCTTCATTGCATGTACAATACTGTGTTCCTCCAACTTCTCTTTTCTGTCATGTTGTGTGCACATATGTGGCATGAGCAAGCTGTGTTAGACTTCTTTATGCTTATTACCTACTTGTGCTCTTCGTTTTGCTAATTACCTATTCTTTTTAATGATGCCAAAAGGGAGAAAAGAAGTGTGTAGGTGAAAGGTGAGGGGTAATATGCTTTGTGTGTGTAAGTGAGGGAGAATCAAGTCTGAGGTTAAGGGGAACTATCAACACAAAGGAGGGAAAGGAGGGAGATATGAGATTAAGGGGGAACTTAGTGTAGTTCTGGTATCTCATCTGGTTATTTCTGCTCTAAACAAATGTTGTCCATGTCTAAGTTTGTCATCATCAAAAAGGGGGAAATTGATGGGTTATTAATGTCTTGGCCTTATGCGTCTTATGTTTTGATGATTTAACAAACTTGTCGTGAAGAACTAGATAGAGAACCTGGGAACCTGGCCCACAGGGTATACACTTCATGTGACTTTGTTGAAGTATGAAAATCGGCAAATAGATGAACAAACACAGGGAGGAACACAACTGGAACCTGGTAACCTGGTCCTTTAGGGTTATCCGACACAAGCACAAGTCAGTGACTATACGCAATCAATATAAAGAGAAACACAACAGGGACCTGTTCCCTTAGGGTTCTCTGACAGAAGTACAAGTTAAATACACAGCTGGAACGTAGCAGAAGAAAGTGACCATCTAACAGCTGTCACAGAAGAGGAGCACAACTAGGACCTGGTCTATTGGTGTGTCCTGACAAGAAGTACAAAGTCCACTATCCAGCTGGAACGCAACTGCCCAGAAGTGGCTGTGCAGACTGTATAGCAGTCACTTCTCATTGGGAAGAAGCGTACACCAAGAGTTGACATAACTATCCATTGTGCTATCTTTGTGATAAAACAACCTGGTGCAAGACACACCATTCTTTGTGCATTCAGTGATATTCTCTCAAGCATAACAATGTTCATCCTGCATTGAAGTCACTGGTGTGTCAAGAACTAGAAGACAACTCCACTAAGGATCAGTTTCTTAATGAGTTTATGTACATCCGTAGTTGAGTTGTAATCTTGTTGTTTTCTCTTTATTGTATTTCCTAGTTTGCTTTCTTAGAAGCGTTGTCTTAGGAACAAACCAAAATTCATAAACTTCTTAGTTTATGTTGTGACTAGGGATAGTCATAAGTCTAAAGCCTTTGTAACTAGTATAGTTATAGAGTGGCTTGTGGTGGTTGCATCACAAGTTAGTTTGAAGTCTTTGGAATAGGGTTTTTGCAAAGTGGCTTGTGGTGGTTGCATCGCAAGTTAGTTTGAAGTCTTTGCAATAGGGTTTTTGCAAAGTGGCTTGTAATAGGCAGATTGCAAGTTAGTGGAGTTAAAAGCCTACAAGAGTAGGTCGTAGTTTTTTGATCTCCTTGTGTGGGATTTTTCCACGTAGAAAATCTCTTGCCTTCTTTACTTTCAGTCTTTACTGCATTCTAGGCATCATCTCATAGAGGACCAGGTACTCTATAGTTTGGTGGACTCATATAAGTTAACATAGCAGCAGCACCAACCAACGAGTGACATGCTTCAGCTCACAATATCCAATTACACATCTGATTGGAGCCTCAAAGTCATTCTAAACAGCAACTAATTAATGTATAGAATCAAATCAAACATTCTATAGTAGCAGTAGTCATTCTATACTGACCTATGGAAGTAATAATGAGTAAAAAAGTTCGGTATTTCGGGTAAACCAAAAATACTGAAACCTAAAAACTGAGAACCGTACAGTATACTGAATTTGTAGAAAAATTAATACCGAATGAATACCGAAATATCAAAAAATCAAAATCGAAGTACCGAATTTATGCGGTTCGATCCGGTGTTCCATTTTTTTGGATTTTATGCCCACCCCTAATTACAGCCCATGCTAATTCATCTTTCCAACTCAGTGCTTGTCTTTGGATTCCTTGCCATTCCAGCACTTACCCCATATTACAGAGGTTACTTCACATTCAAAGAATAAATGTGAAATGGTCTCATCTTGTTGGTTACATAGTGGATATTTTTGGTTCACCAATATGGCCCAACGAGTTAGCATGTCCCATGTAGATAGTCTCTCATGTGCAGCCAGCCGGAGGATAAAAATCCATTTGGGGGTAGACATGTTGTTGCATATCATTCTCTTCCAGGATACCTTGTCATAACCTAACCCCCCCCCCCCCCCCCGAGCTTCCTCTACATTTTCCTGATGAAAAACTTTCCTATTCCTAGGAAATCAGTCAAGGTGATGCCAGTTTGCTCCAAGTACTTGCCTGCCTTAATGATCTTTTGTACACACCATGGTGCTTGATTACATTTTGCCGCCTAGATTGGTCCTTCCTTCCAATAGTAGGCATGAACCGATAAGACCCACTTTTTGTCCTTCTTTTTGCATAGATTCCAAAACTTTTTAAGTATGGTAGCTTTGTTCCACACCTCCATTTTAGTAAAGTTCACGCCACCTGCTAATTGAGGTTGGCACAGAATATCCCATACTCCAAGGCTTTATATTTTTTATTTCTAAAGAATTTTTATCTTTTAAGTTGAGCTAGCTGATAAGTAGGGATTTTGACCGCTTATTTGCTCT
This sequence comes from Nicotiana attenuata, assembly GCF_001879085.1. NCBI lineage: Eukaryota > Viridiplantae > Streptophyta > Magnoliopsida > Solanales > Solanaceae > Nicotiana > Nicotiana attenuata. Next base: position 267,809 of record NW_017670906.1, on the reverse strand, counting down.
CTTTTACTTGCGTTTTAGCTCAAAAATGCTTAAAGGTATTCCCGAAAACTAACGAAATGTGCTTACTTGCAGAAATATTGGGAAACGAGCCAAAGAAGTCAAAATCAACTCATAAAGGAGTCAAACGTGAACAAGAGCCAAAACTGGGCAAAGAGGCTAGCATTGCAGACCACACAATTCTAGTACGGCCGTAGAGTGAGATTCAGAGAGGAGGTTTTAGCCAGCTCAGACAGTGGGGACTGCACCAAAAATGTGCAGCCGCAGGAGATCAAGTGCGGCCGCAATCATAATTATGCAGTCCGCAAAATTGAAGAATCAGAGAGTTGTTCCAAAACCAAAAGCAGAAGAGTGCGAACCGCAGCACTTTTGTGCGGCCACATAATCAGAAGTGCGGCCGCACATACTTTTATGTGGACCGCAGAAGCCTGAAGTTCCAAGCCCAAAATTCCCGACCGCGGACCGCACTAGAATTGTGCGGCCTCAGAAGCCTATTTTGCAGTCCGCATCAGAATTATGCGGCCGCACATCCTCCGTAGGGCATTTTTGTCAGATATTTTCAGCTTAGCATAAATACAACTTTTGTCATTTTTAGGTGAAGTTTAGTTTGCACAGGTGCACCTGAGCGGTTTTCTTTACTTCTTTGAGTAAATTTGTACTAGATTGACTTCTTAACATTAGTTTTTCTTTGTTTAATCAACTATTATGCAATCTATCTTAATTTCTTCTTGTATTTCTTTATTTTTCATGAGTAGCTAAATCTTTAGCTAGGGTTGTGGCTCAACCCTAGTGTGGGTACTTAATGGGTATTTAATTTTAGGGCGTGTTTGTGATTGGGTTAGTGTTATTTTGTCTTTTTTATGCTTAAATGCTAGAATTAATAGTTGCAAACATTGATTCATGCCTTTTTGTCGTTGCTTGAGAAAGAGAGACTAGGTTTAGGAAAACTTGGCTAACAAGGAATTAGGGTGAACTCAAGAAATTGATAGCCCCAGTTAAAGGGTCAAATCTAGAGATAGTAAGACCCCACTTGAGCATATATCACTTGATTTGTGCAAATACCCATTTGGGCTTGAGAAAGCCAAATTGGGCAAAATCACTCAAACTACCGAGAGGTATAGAGTGAGCAATTGCGTGTGATTGCCATACCACGAAACCAATAAATCTAACTTGCCCTATAGTTTACAACCCGTTAGGTAGCCATCTAGGTGGAAGTCTAGATTCCTTTATCATTTGAAAAACACTCAAAACCAAAAACATTGTCTTCTAGTTTATTAGTTGCAATCATTAGCTAAAAGTAGAAATACAAACAACCAATGAATATGTGGAAGTACAATCTTAGGCACATCATACATTTACTCTAGTTATATACCTAATCCAAATTCTAACTCCCTGTGGATTTGATCCCGACGTATGTTGGTTTTATTATTGCTTCGACCGCCTCACTACCTAACTGTGGTGTGAGTTTGGGCGAGATCAATTTTTGGCGCCGTTGCCGGGGAGTTAAATGGATTTAGCTATATATCTAGGTTTTTGTGTGTTTTGTCTTTCTTTCCTTCTGAGTTACTAATTTGTGTTTGAATTGAATTTAGGTACGAAAATGGCTCTCAACAACGATCCTATTGGAAATGTGCAATTGGGGGAGGACATGGACGATGATGCAATGGATGAGGTTCCTATTGAACCTCAAGCTAATAGACGAGGCCGACCGCCTCACGATAATGTGGCCGTCCCTCCCCCACCTCCACCAAGAGCGGCAGCCCACCGATAATTGCCAAACGAGGGTTATGCAAGTGCTATAGTCCCGCCCCGCATTAGGGCGAGTAACTTCCAAATCACCAACGTGATGCTTACACTACTTGAAAAATGAGGTTTCTTCACTGGGGATCCGAATCAAAATGCCTACAAGCATCTCAAGGGGTTCGTCGATACTTGTTGGGGGAGCAAGCAAACAAATGTTTCTGAGGACGCGCTGAGGTTGAGGCTATTTCCCTTTTCTCTACGGGGAAAGCATTGGACTGGTTAGAAAGGTTGCCCAACCATTCCATCACCACTTGGGATGAGTTGGCAGAAAATTTCATTTCCAAATTCTTCTCTTCGGGACATATGGCAACACTTCGGGATGAGATTCTTGCTTTCAAGCAAGAACCCAATGAGCCATTGCACGAGATTTGGGAAAGATATCGTACCATGGTTAAAGAGTGTCCGAACAATGATATGACCGAGGCCATGATCCAACAGACCTTCTACAGGGGGATCAACACAACTAATCAATGTGTGGTTAACCAACTCGACGAGGGGGAACTTCATGAACACGCCATATGCCGAGGCTTGTGAAATTTTTGATGAGATGGCGTGTTGGGCCAAGAACAGGTGAAGTTTTGAAGACTGACAAAAGAACTCAGACATGGACCAGGTCCATCCCTTGAAGCAAAGTCATGATCGACCCAAGCATGTGAGATGCACGTGAAGGAGATAAATCTAACTTATCAGAAGTAATATCTCCTAATCTGATCGAAAAGGTTGCATATTGGATAAGGAGAGAAAGACTCCTTACATGAAGAGAACACAGTTTAAGAAGAGGATAGTGTTAGAGTATGAGATCAACTAGAACTCTTCTACGATAGAAGAATAGCGTCTGTATCCCAGTTAATCTCTAATTACTAACCCAATAAATATTAGATTTGTTCTCTTTTACAGGTGTTGCACAAGAGCGCAGAAGTTAAACGTGAATTGAGAGCAAAATAGCAAGGCTTTTTGCAAGCAGTTCGTGTGTGATTCAGGTGTGCAAAGCTGAAGCTGCATGAACCGGATGGAAGAACCAGCTCCATAAAGACTTTTATGTGTCTATCTTTTATTCTAGTTCAATTGTAGTAGGTGATTTTACATTGTACCTTTCAGCTTTTATAGAAGCAATTGTATTAGGTACCTTGAGTATTCAAGTTAGAGTTAACTTAAAGTTGTCGCAACAGTTGAGGTTGTGTGCCACAAAGGGATTAGAGTTAATCCTTAGGTTTACAAAGAGTTTTGTAAATGCTGTTTTGGCTCAGTGATTTTAGTGGAAGTTTGGGAAAATCCTACTGAGTAGTAGATCGTGGTTTTTTCACCTTTTGAGCCAGGTGTTTTCCACGTAAAAATCTCTGTGTTCTTTATTTTCTTTACTTCTTATTCCGCAAACAGTAGTAGTTGGAACACATAGAAGAACCAGGTCCTTCCATAATCAGTTTAAGCGACAAATTGGACACCACACATATCACCCCCCCCCCCCTCTTGTGTGGTATTGAAGTATAAAACATCAATTAGTATCAGAGCGGGTTATCCTTGAAGAGGCTAACACCTTAGGAAAAGATCAAGATGAGTGCACCACCTGGAAACTGGGAAGGGCAATCCACTGCTAGGCCCCCACTCTTTAATGGTCAGTACTATTCTTGGTGGATGAACAGGATGAGAGATCACATCATAGGAGAAGACTATGAACTCTGGGACATAGTCACTGATGGTCCCCTAGCTACTACAAAGAAGAATGCTGAAGGAGTGGACGTGCCAAAGACAAGAGCTGACTGCACTGCTGAAGATTTGAAAAAAGGGGAAAAGAATGCCAAGGCCAAGAAATGGCTTGTGTGTAGACTAGGTCCAGACGAGTACAGCGGGATTCAAAGCTGCACCACTGCTAAGGAGATATGGGACACACTCCTCAAGTAAAGAGATCAAGAGGAACATTGCTATATTCTCAATATGAGAATTTCACCATGAAGGAAGGAGAAACCATCCAGGAGATGTACACAAGGTTCACAACACTAACAAATGAACTATCTCTTGGGATAATTATCCTTGAAGAAGACGGTTGAAAAAATCTTGACAAGGGTCTTACCAATAACTTAGGAAAGCAAAATCACTGCTATTCAGGAATCAAAGAACATTTCTACTCTCAAGTTGGATGAACTGATTGGAAATCTCACTGCCTATGAACTGAGAATGCAAACCATGAAAATGGATTCATCCAAGAAGGAAAGGAGTCTGGCTCTCAGAATAGCTGAAGGTGAAGATCTAGAGGATGATGAGGTGGCCATGATAACAAGGGATTTCAAGAAGTACCTGATGAGAGGAAAGGGTTCTTCCAGAGGTACAACCTTCAACAAACCAAGAGCTCCTGAGAAACAAACCCACGAGGGTTGCTACAAATGTGGCAAGATTGATCACATGATCAAGAACTGTCCCCAGTGGGAAATTGAATGGAAGAAGGAAAGGGCTGAATGAAGGAACATGAAGAAGGAACAGGTTCAACCCAAAAGGAACAAAGGATCAACAAAGGCTATGGTTGCTGCTTGGGGAGAGACATCAGATGAAGATTCAAAAGATGAAGCTGGAGATGAACAAGCACTTATGGCCATCGGAAAATCAGATGATGAACAAGAGGTAAGTGTGATTCATCTCAAAGACAAGATTAAACTTCTGTCTAAAGAAAGGTTATCTGAACTATTGCTAGACTTCATCAATGAGTCTGAGATAATTAACAATGAGAAGGAACAGCTGTCTAGGGAGTGTGTGATCTTAAAAGCCAAGTGCAAAAACCTAGAATCTAGGGCTAATGAGAGTGACAGTAAAAATGCTGAGTTGAAGAACCAGGTTCTTGAACTTGACACCAGCGTCTTAGAACTTAGGTCTGAAAATTTAAAACTGAAATTAGGAACAGGTAAGAAGAAAGCTGATCACACACATCTCACCTTAGAAGAAAATCTAGGAAAGATGAAGGATGAGTTGTACAAAAAGGATGAGCAGATAAGAATCTTAAAAGAAGATCTAGGGAAGGTAAAGCATGAACTAGACAGAACTTGCAAATGGAATAAGGCTTCTGATGCACTATCCTGGCTACAAGAACACCACAGTAGCAACAAGAGAGGACTTGGCTATGGGACACAAGCACCTAAGTGGGACCCCAAAAGCAAGTATATCACTCTCCCTGAAAACAAAATCTGCACACACTGTGGCAAGACTGGTCATTACAAAAATGAATGTGATGTAAAAGAAAAGGCCAGTCAAAAGAACAAAACCTTTGTCCAAGGGAAAAGTAAGGTGCCTGGGTGGGCCAAAAGGAATTTAATTTACCCCTTTGCCTATAGAAAGGGACCCAAACTAGTTTGGGTTCCGAAGACTAACCCCTGATTTCTTTTTGCAGGCCCAAGTGAAGGGAAGTAGCCAAATATGGTACATGGATAGTGGCTGCTCAAAACATATGACTGAAAGCAAGAACCAATTCCTTTCACTTGAGGACTTAAAAGGAGGTAATGTCTCCTTTGGAAATGGGAAGAAAGGTGAGATTATTGGGGTTGGAAAGGTAGGTAAGACAGACTCACATTCCATTGAGAATGTCTACTTTATAGATGGCTTGAAATATAGCCTAATAAGTGTATCACAACTATGTGACAGAGGTAACCTTGTAGCATTTACCTCTACCAAATGCTTTGTGATTAATCTTACCACTGACAAGATTGTTTTGCAGGGAAAAAGAGTTAACAATATTTACATTGTAGATTTGTCCACTCTTTCTGAAAATGAACTCACTTGCTTGAGTGTGTTGGACAATGATCCCCTCCTATGGCACAAAAGACTTGGTCATGCAAGTCTGAATCAACTTAACAAATTAGTCTCCAAGGACCTGGTGATAGGGTTACCTAACATCAAATTCAAGGAAGACAAAGTTTGTGAGGCCTGTGCAAAGGGGAAGCAGGTAAGATCATCCTTTAAAAGCAAGAAAATGGTAAGCACAACCAGGACGATGGAACTGGTTCATATGGATCTCTGTGGTCCAATGAGAAAATTGAGCAGAGGTGGTAAGAAATATGTGATGGTACTTGTTGATGATTATTCCAGGTTTACCTGGGTAATGTTTTTAACATATAAGGATGAAGCATTTGACATGTTTACTGTCTTTGTTAGAAAAACTCAGAAACAACTAGGTAATCAACTTGCATCAATCAGGTCTGATCATGGGACTGAATTTGAAAATGCCGAGTTTGCTGAATTTTGTGATGAGCATAGTATAGATCATAATTTTTCTGCCCCCAGGACTCCTCAACTAAATGGAGTAGTTGAAAGAAAGAATAGGACTCTTGAAGATATGGCTAGGACTATGCTTCTTTCTAGTAAACTGCCCCATAGCTTCTGGGCAGAGGCTGTAAATACTGCATGTTATATCATTAATAGATGCATGACTAGACCTCTTGTAGAGTAGACTCCCTATGAGTTACTTAAAGGGAGAAAGCCAAATATATTCCATCTTAGGTCATTTGGATGCAAGTGCTTTGTGCACAATAATGGAAAGGACTCCCTAGGTATGTTTGATCCCAGAAGTGATAAGGGAGTATTCTGGGATATTCGTCACATAGCTAAGCTTATAAAGTGCTCAATAAAAGAACTTTGTGTGTAGAAAAAAGTGTACATGTAGTCTTTGATGAAACTAACATTCTTTCTGAGAGACAAGAACATGAAGATGAAGCGATTGGGCTGGTAAAAGATTTGAGTGAAGTCTCAGCTCAAGCTAAAGTTGCACAAAAAGAAGGAACAGGTGATGGAACAGGTTCTTCCATCCAGGGCAACCTGACAGGGGGAACTGAACAAAGAGGAACTGAAACCAATCCCCTAAAGGAACCTGTTCAAGACCCTGTTCCTCAGCAACAGAACATGGGAGAAACATCAAGCAGAAATTAGCTGGTTGTGAAACCTCACAAGTATCAAAGTTCTCATCCCATTGAGAACATAATAACTGATCCAACCTCTGGAGTTAAAACTAGATCACAATTAAAGAATCGTGTGCTTTTGATGCTTTCCTATCTCTTATTGAACCTACAAATGTTGTTGAGGCTTTGCAGGATGCAGATTGGGTAAATGGAATGCAAGATGAACTCAATCAGTTTGAGAGAAGTCAAGTTTGGCACCTAGTTCCAAGACCCAAGGACAGATCAGTAATTGGCACTAAATGGGTCTTCAGAAACAAGCTTGATGAAGATGGAACAGTTACAAGGAACAAGGCAAGACTGGTGGTCCAGGGTTATAGCCAAGAGGAGGGTATAGACTATGATGAGACCTTTGCTCCAGTTGCAAGACTGGAGGCAATAAGACTCCTCAAAGCCTTTGCAGCACACATGGAATTCACTCTTCATCAGATGGATGTCAAAAGTGCCTTCCTGAATGGCTATCTAAAAGAAGAAGTGTTTGTTAAACAACCTCCAGGGTTTGAGAGCAAGGAGTGTCCGGAACATGTGTACAAATTAGACAAGGCTCTTTATGGACTCAAGTAGGCTCCTAGAGCATGGTATGAACGACTGTCCAAATTCCTGCTTGAACATGGCTGCAAAAGAGGTAAAATTGACAGTACTCTATTTCTGAGGGGAAAAAGGTAAGGATCTTCTTGTGGTACAAATATATGTTGATGACATAATTTTTGGGGCAACCACTGACAAATTAGTAAGGATTTTTCCAAATTAATGGGAAGTGAGTTTGAAATGAGTATGATGGATGAACTTAACTTTTTCTTAGGCTTACAAATCAAACAAAACCCAAATGGAACCATGATCCACCAGCATAAATATGCAAAAGATTTTGATTAAAAAGTTTAAAATGGATGAATCAAAGGAAATAGACACTCCCACTGCAACAACTACTAAATTAGACATAGATGAACCTGGTTCATCTGTTGATCAGAAGTTGTATAGGGGTATGATTGGTTCGCTTTTGTATCTCACTGCTAGCAGACCTGACATAGTTTTCAGTGTAGGGCTTTGTGCTCATTTTCAGGCAAATCATAAGGAATCTCACTTGACTGCTGTCAAGAGGATACTGAGATATGTGAAAGGCACTACTGATCTGTGTCTTTGGTACCCTAAAGGTAGTAATTTCAATCTAGTAGAGTATGCTGATGCTGATTATGTAGGTTTCCTTGTGGATAGGAAGAGCACCTCAGGTATGGCTCATTTTCTTGGTTCATGTCTTGTATCATAGGCTACTAAAAAGAAAAATTCAGTGGCCTTATCCACTGCTGAGGCTGAATATGTTGTTGCTGCCTCTTGTTGTGCTCAATTGCTATGGATCAAACAACAGCTGATAGATTTTGGCATTGAAGTTGGTTGCATTCCAATCTTCTGTGATAACACTAGTCCTATAAGTATGACAAAGAACCATGTTCATCATAAGAGGACTAAGCACATAGATGTTAGATATCACTTCTTAAGAGATAACTATGAGAAAGGATTGATCACCATAGAATGTTGTGCTACTGATAAATAAATTGCTGACATATTTACTAAAGTACTGAGTAGAGAAATATTTGAAAGGAACAGGTTGGAATTAGGGATGATTAAAATCACCTAATAGGACCAGCTCAGAATGCACAATGAAAAAAAAATTGAAAAATGAAAAAAAAAATTGGCTAGGAAATCTGAACTTGTGTAAATATCAAGATTAATTTTTACTCAGTCTCATACTTTCCATAGTATACTCTTGTGCCATGTGTTAAAATGACTCATTAATCACTATTGATATTTTCTCTATTTTGGAAAATTTAGACTCACACAAGAGAATTATCAGTGAAAAACTTGGTTCATAAAGATAACACGGTATGTTTTCTACACTCTGCATAATTTGAAATAACTATATTTGAATCATGAGCAGAGTCTGAAGCTAGAACTTAAGCCACGCCCAGCACATCTGCGCTATGCTTATTTGGGGAACTCTGAGACATTGCCCGTGATTATTTCGTCCAGCTTGACCAGCACTCAAGAAGAAAAATTGCTCAGGGTACTTCGCGAGCATAAAAAGGCCATTGGGTGGACTACAACTGACATCAAGGGTATTAGTCCATCGTTTTGCATGCATAAAATCTTTTTATAGGACGGACACCGCCCCAGTGTGGAGCAGCAAAGAAGATTAAATCCCATTATGAAAGAGGTGGTGAAAAAGGAAGTAATCAAGTTGCTCGATGCAGGTATCATTTTTCCTATTTCTGACAGCAACTGGGTAAGCCCAGTTCAATGTGTGCCCAAAAAGGGAGGAATGACTGTAGTTGAGAACGAGAAGAATGAGCTAATTCCTACTCGCATTGTTACGGGATGGAGAGTCTGCATTGATTATAGAAGGCTCAACAAAGCAACTCGCAAGGACCACTTCCCACTTCCATTCATCGACCAATGCTAGACATGTTAGCCGGGCATGAATATTATTGCTTCCTTGATGGTTATTCAGGATACAATCAGATTGTCATATGCCCAGAGGATCAGGAGAAGACCACTTTTACTTGTCCTTATGGCACTTTTGCCTTCAAGCGAATGCCGTTTGGTCTTTGTAATGCATCAGCCACTTTCCAGAGGTGCATGATGGCTATTTTCACCGACATGGTGGAAAAATTCGTGGAAGTGTTTATGGATGATTTTTCACTGTTTGGGTCTTCTTATGATGATTTCTTGAGGAATTTAAGCAAGGTGCTGGCCCGTTGTGAAGAAACAAATCTGGTACTGAATTGGGAAATGTGCCATTTTATGGTACAAGAAGGCATCGTGTTGGGTCATAGAGTATCTAGGAGCGGCATTGAAGTTGATAAGGCGAAGGTGGAGGCGGTTGAAAAATTACCTCCCCCTATTTCAGTGAAGGGAGTCCGGAGTTTCTTGGGACACGCGGGTTTCTATCGGCGCTTCATTAAAGACTTTTTGAAAATTTGCTACTCCGTTGTGCAGGCTGCTTGAAAAAGATGTAACTTTCAACTTTGATGATGCTTGCCTCAAGGCATTTGAAGAACTCAAGAAGAAGTTGGTGATTGCTCCCATTGTTGTGGCACTTGATTGGTCCTTACCATTTGAACTTATGTGTGATGCGAGTAACCTTGCTATTGGGGCAGTGCTAGGCCAGAGGAAGGACAAGGTATTATATTCCATCTACTATGCAAGTAAGACTCTTGATGATGCACAGCTGAATTACACCACCACTGAGAAGGAGCTATTAGCTGTTGTGTGGGCCTTTGAGAAATTTCGGGCATACTTGGTGGGAACGAAAGTCATTGTCCACACCGATCATGCAGCAATCAGGTATCTGTTTACAAAAAAGGAATCTAAAGCTAGATTGATGCGCTGGGTTTTATTCCTGTAGGAGTTATATGTAGAAATACGAGATCGAAAGGGGACAGAGAACCAAGTAGCTGACCATCTATCAAGGTTGGAAAACCACAATCACGTGGAGGAGGGTGGCCGAATTAAAGAAGTATTTCCTGATGAGCAAGTTTTTGCTATCACCCAAGACCCTCCCCCATGGTACGCAGACTATGTGAATTATCTTGTGAGTGGGATACTTCCTCCGGAAGTCCAATCTGAAGCTAGAAAGAGGTTTTTACATGATGTGAACTTCTACTACTGGGATGAGCCCTATTTGTACAAGCAATGTGCTGATCAGTTGATGAGTAGATGCATTCCTGAAAAAGAGGTAGAACTTGTGTTGTATGATTGTCACGCATCACCTTATGGGGGCCATCATGGAGGAGATAGAACAGCTGCAAAGGTGCTACAATCCGGTCTCTTTTGGCCGACTTTATTCAAGGATTCCCATGCATTCGTTAAGAAGTGTGACCAATGTCAGAGAACGGGAACAATCACAAGGAGGCATGAGATGCCTTTAAATAACATTCTAGAAGTTGAGCTTTTTGATGTGTGGGGGATAGATTTTATGGGGCCCTTTCCACCGTCCAGAGGAAACAAATACATTTTGCTAGCAGTTAACTACGTGTCAAAATGGGTTGAGGCGATTGCTTTACCAACAAATGATGCCATGGTGGTAGCTGCTTTTGTGAAAAAGAACATATTCTCAAGATTTGGGACTCCACGTGCCTTAATTAGTGATGAGGGGACGCATTTTTGCAATCGATTGTTGAATAACCTTCTAGCGAAATATGGAGTCCGCCACAGAGTTGCTACAGCATATCATCCTCAAACAAGTGGGCAAGCTAAGGTGTCAAACAGAGAAATCAAGCAAATATTAGAGAAGACGGTGAGTGTGAATAGGAAGGATTGGGCTGCAAAGTTAGATGATGCCTTATGGGCGTATAGGACTACATATAAAACGCCAATTGGAGCATCTCCTTACAAGCTGGTTTATGGGAAGGCATGTCACTTGCCAGTTGAACTGGAACACAATGCATACTGGGCCATTAAGAAGTTGAACATGGACCATGAGGCCGCAGGCGAGAAAAGACTTATGCAGTTGAATGAGTTAGATGAGTTCAGGCTGCACTTTTATGAAAATGCTAAGCTATATAAAGAAAAGACAAAAAGACGGCATGACAAGCATATCAAGCCGCGTCACTTCGAGCCAGACCAAGAGGTATTATTATTCAATTCTAGGCTACGGCTGTTCCCTGGAAAGCTAAAGTCGAGATGGTCAAGTCCGTTTGAGGTGGTGAGAGTCACGCCTTATGGTGCAATCGAGCTACGAGCTTTAAATGGTGAGAGGAAATTCTTGGTGAATGGTCATAGAGTCAAGCATTATTGGGGAGGAATGATAAATCGTGAGAAAACCAAGGTTGTACTCGCTGATAAGTAAGCGAGACTCTGCTTCGTGCCGCGACGTTAAATCAGGCGCTTATTGGGAGGCAACCCAATTTTTATTGCTTTCTTAGTTTAACTTCTTAATTTTTCTTTTAGAGTAGGTAGAATAGTACATTTTCTTTATAGGTATAGGAATTTTAGATGTAATGGTGTAGGACGTGTAAATTGGGTATATACCAGGCTCGGGGGATCGGGATGTTTAATCAAAAAAAAAAAATTGCGGACAGCGCCCAGGCCAGCGCCCAGCGCTGCTTGGGGCGCCAGAAACAGTATCGTCCAAAACCCAATGCCAGGCAGGGCGCGAGGCGCCAAGCTGGGGGGTTCCAGGTAAGGTTTTTTTTTTTTTGTTTTAATTTCGTTATATGTTGTATTTTTTAACCCTTACCCGTCTAACCAGACCCAAATACCCATTTACACTAATACTATACCCCAATCCTAATACCCATATCCTTTCCCAAACCCACCCAAACACAAACAAACCAAATTCAAACCTGAAGAAGCACAAAGAACTCAACACGCTACTGCTTCTGTCGACTCCCTTCTTCTCCTTCGAAAAAATATTTTCTCCAACAATTTCTTTCTCTCTTGCTCTCCTTCTCCAGTCTACAGTATGTTCTTTTTCTCCTCTTCTGTTTCTTTTTGTGTTATAACTAGTAGATAAACATAATCCCATTCCCAAGAGCCCTAATTCCCAATATCTTTCCCTATGAAGCTCTTATGAAATTTTTTATGGTGGGTGACGTTGGTTGGTCGACAATTTGTGTGGTTCATGTGTATACGGAGTAGTAAACTAGCATTCCCTCTACTTCGTTGAAAATTGGGAGGGCCACCATGTTCCACCATTGTTGAATTGTAAGAACACACTTCATGCCCACATAGTGTTTGTTAAAATGCTTGAATGAGGATTTTTGGTACACCGGTGAAGTCTGAGTTACCGGATAAAATTGTGTATGCATTCGAGCTAAGTTTGGGGTGTATAGGGATGCTATTACATGCCAAGGGATGTGGCTTTGTTGCGAAACATGTTCCTACACCATTGATCTTATATGTTGTATGTTGGAGAATCTTGTAAGTTTGACTAATTTAGTATAGTCTAGTAATTGTGAAAGGTGCATACCATATGCCTCTTGCTTACCTTATTGTGAATTCGCGTTGCCATGATCAATCATTATTGTGTAGCATGGGGAAGTCTTGAGTACCCATAGCTTTAAGGTGCAACACGTGTACATGGTGGATGAACACTTTTGACATAGTGTACATTGTGCCTTCGGTTTTAAGTGTGGGGTCATTTCATGACTTGCACGACAACCTTAGGCATATTTCTTGAACCGTTCTCACATTCATGTTTAATTGTATTGCAGGGTACTATGGCTCGTGATGGCTCTAGCAAAGGCAAAGGCATTGGAAAGTCCCCCACCACTTCTCCTACGCCCAAAAAGCGCAAGTAGGGAGAAAGCTCTTCACGGCAGTCCAAGGGAAAGCAGGTCACCGAGGGATCTCAGCGGGCGCCATTAAGGCCGAGGCCTCGTTTGGATTTGGTTAATGATACAGCTATTGCATGGCACAGGGACTTCGTGCCATCTGGTCGGTACATTTCTGAGATGGGAATTAACACCACGGCCTTAGAAAGAAACTTCCCGGAGATACTTGACAGGTTGCAAGCTTTAAATATGCACAAGTTCTTAGAATGTCCAGGGCCTGCAGACCTGAGCATGGTCCGAGAAATGTATGCTAACTGGAATTACAAAAAGGACACTTCACTTGTAAGAGGGAAGGATGTGCGGATGGACAGAGAGTCTTTGTGTGATTATTTGGGGATTGAGAATGCTGACCCAAGGAGACTCCAACGCTTTATCAGAAACCCAAAGTATGAGCTGATACGTCACACTCTTTGTGGCGTGGATTCCAATGCTAAGTGGATAAGGAAGAAGGGCAACAATCACCTTTCTATGGTACGCTCAAACTTCAACAAAGCTGCCAAAGTGTGGCAGAATTTTGTGCAAGCGAGACTAATGCCGGCGTAGCACAGCAGCGATTGCACTCGCGCTAGAGTGTGTCTCATTTTCTTCTTGATGACCGGCCAACCAATTAATGTGGCTGCGCTTATGCTCAGTGAGATGGCCCGCACGAGGTTTGGGCAACAGGTTAGGCGGCTCTTCTTCGGCAATTTACTTACTCAGTATATGCTATTTCGAGAAGTGCCGGAGTACCCCGGACATGATGAGGTGGTGGAGGCGCCATCAGGGCTTATGGACATCACATCTGTGGTGGAGGCATCGTCAAAACTCACCCCCGCATCCCGAATAGAGCGAGAAGAAAACTTCAACAGGTACATTTATAACTCGTTGAACTTACTCATGAGCAGAGCAGGTATTACAGACGAGGAGCGTATGCATTTACATAGTGATTTGTCTAGCACGTCCAAGGAGATGTTGGGGATTGCACCTGGCAGCCCCGTTCACTCGTCGGAGGACGCCAACACTATCTAGGACTCGGACACTGAGGATGATGATGGGAATGGTGCTACGGGGCCCATGGCTTTGGTGCCTCTCGGACCGGATGATGATGATGACCCCAGAGCTGCTGGGGGAGGTGGACTCTGACTGACAGGGAGTTTTCTTTTCACCCTACTCTGTTTATCATTTTTACTTGCATCGAGGGCTATGCATAGTTTAAGTGTGGAGTGGGAGGAATACTACCTGTGCTGTAGTTGTATATTGTGTATCAACTTGTTTTAATTGGTCTTTCAGTAGTTCTAGTATAGTTAGTCTAGTGTAGTATTAGTTGCTTTAAAAGGAAAAAAAATTGAAAAAGCTCGGACTTTTCCCGACGATGGATCTTTTGGACAATTTTCTTGAGGGATAAAAGTCCGATTTAAAAACACCAAAAAGTTTTTTTTTTGAATAGCTAGGTAGTATTCCTTGGTTTTTCTTTGGGCACCGGTTCTTTTCCAAGGATGTAGCTCGAATCGGGCACTTTAATTTCTTTTTAGGAGTAGTTTAGGAAGAAACTGAGTCGTTCTGAGATACTCATTGACATGGTTGATGCTGGCACATTAGGCTATGACATACATTCTGTTTTCCCGTATATTTGGTTTGAAATGTGAAGCCTAAGTAAAGTAAATAGCCTATTTTGTAACGCCTTTTCTCAGTTGTTTGAGTCACATAGTGCAATGTTGCTTAAATTTCTCATATGCATGGCGCCACTTGTGGCGCGGAACTTTTCTTCATCACCTTCAACCAAGAGAACATGAGCTACACCAGACCAGTAAACTTCAATTGTGTGAATCATAGAGCAAGAAATCAGGCAAAAAACTGAACTTTGCAAGGAGAAAGGAAATCAAATGGCAACTGGTTGGATGAATTTGGTGGGTAATGTTAGATCCTTTTTCGGAAACTTAACTGGAGGTTTAAGGGGTGGAAGCATTTAGCATCTTGAGTTGTTTCCGGTACCTTAGCTTACTTTCTTTGGGTCAAGCCCTCTCAGGAACTCAAGAGACAACAAGAGGAAAAGGCGGCTTTAGCTATTGCTTTAGATTCTTATCGTTATGTTGAGAAGCAAAAACCAATTCCTGATCCACAACAAGCTTGGTCGGAGTCCGAGGTTGTTTTGTTGAGGTTTCCTGTCGGTTCTGTCCGTGTCTAGCTTCATCAGCCTGAGTTTCTTTGTAAACGGGCAGCAGGTTTCTTTGAAAAATTGAAAGTAATTCAGGTCACTCTTTTCTCCTATTCATTGCTTGTTTCATTCATTGACTGTGGTAATCGATTTTGTGTAATTATTTGATGGCATGACATTTTGGTACATTTTATTGAGCTTGGATCTCTGAATCTTATTATTATTCCTTTGTTTCACGAGATTATGGTTTGGAGTTTATTGCTATCTCATTTTTTTCGAAAAGCTCAAATGGGGTTTCGGGAATCCGGAAATCATAGTTGTTAATGAGCGGATTGTTTGGGGTTTTAAGTGAGATTAAAGTTTGGTTTTGCTGAAATTTGCGAGAAACTAGGTTAATAACTTTAACAGCAGCCCATTAGGGTATCCAGTTGTATGTTAGACCCTCTTTTACAAATTAATGGATATCAAAATAGCTCAACAGATAGAGTAGTGAGTGTTAAACATTTCTAAAGTGTGAATAACTAGCATATATGATCGTGATCGAGTACACGTTCGCGTGACATGATTACGATCCTAAAACAAAATCGGAATATGCGTTCGCGCAACTTTGACAAAAAATTTCTTAATATTAATAAAGCGTGATTAATTGTGGACACGTTCGCGTGACATGATTTTTGATGCGCCAAACAAATGGGTACACGTGCGCGTGACCTGTTTTAAGATAATTTCTTTATTGAAAGAGGAAAATGCACATAGGTTCTAAAATAAGTAATTAGACAACTTGAGTGAGCCAAGTATGATCAAAGCGATCGTGATAAAACCACGAAACTCGGGAATGCCTAACGCCTTCTCCCAGGTTAACAGAATTCCTTACCCAGACTTCTGTGTTCGCAGACCATAAATAAGAGTTAGCCTTCCTCGATTCGGGATTTTAAACTGGTGACTTGGGACACCAAAAATTATCCTAAGTGGCGACTCTGATTTTAGTATAAATAATCCCGTTTCGATTGTCACTTAAATTGGAAAAAACTCACTTATACTCCCTTTCGGGGTAGGAAAAAGGAGGTGTGACACTGAGAACCGTGAGAACCATAACGCAATGATGCCCCATGATAATGTGGGCGAGCTGATTGAGCATGCCTGAATAGGCGGCCTCTGTGGTGATGAAACTAACCCCTCGAAGGAGCACCCCCAAAACAACCATGGCCTCGAGGCCTCTTGGCCTCCCTCTCCTCGCGCTCCTGGCAACGAACTGACTCAATCTCATGAGCGATATCAACAACCTCCTCAAACGTAGCACCTGACACCCTCTCCCTAGTCATGAGAATCCGAAGCAGATATGTGAGGCCATCAACAAACCTCCTGATCCTCTCTCTCTCCGTAGCAACCAACCAAATAGCGTGACGAGCTAACTCCGAGAATCTTATCTCGTACGGTGTAACAGTCATATCCTCCTGTCGCAACTGCTCGAACTGCCTATGCAGCTCTTCCCTACGGGACTGTGGAACATACTTCTCCAAAAAGAGAGCGGAGAACTACTGCCAGGTAAGAGGTGCCGCACCAGCAAGCCTACGCCTCTCATATGCCTCCCACCAAGTGAAGGCAGCTCCCGTAAACTGAAAAGTCATGAATGCGACCCCGCTGGTCTCCAGAATACCCGCGGTGTGAAGAATCCTCTGACATCTATCCAAGAAACCCTGGGCATCCTCGCCCTCTGCACCACTGAAAGTAGGAGGCTAGAGTCTGCCAAACCTCTCCAATCTGCGCTGCTCGTACTCTAGCATAACTGGAGCTACATAACCCTGAACAGTTGCCACCGGCTGGGCTGGTGGTGCCTCCAGTGTCTGCAATCCCTGAACAACCTGATTGGGTGTGCGGGCGACGGGAGTCTGAGTACCTCCCCCGGCCTGAGAAGTGGCTGCAGTAGTAGAAACTGCGATCGCCTGAGCAAGACTCGTACACACGGTCAAGATCTGGGCCAGGGTCTCCTGAAGGCCTGGAATCACAATGGGCACAGTTGGTGCCTGAGCAGGTGCTGCTGGAGCGTCCACAACTGGGACCTGATCCTGAACTAGGGCAGCTGGTGGATCTGCAGGTGCTACCCTAGCTGCTGTGTGGGCTACACCTCTGCCCCTACCAAGGCCTCGACCGCGTCCTCGGCCTCTAGTGGCTCCAGCTGGTGGTACTGGTGGTCGCCCTTCCTGACCGATCGCTCGTGTCCTCACCATCTGTGAGAGAATATAATAACAGAAGTTTGGTATTCGGATCAACAGATTCGCACGACAAGAATTTCAAGAATATGAAGTTTTCCTAAAGGTTGTGCAGCCTCCCGAGGATAAATACAGACGTCTCTGTACCGATCCGCGAGACTCTACTAAACCGCTCATGACTCGTCAGACCTATGTAACCTAGGCTCTGATACCAACTTATCACGACCCCAAATCGGAACTGGTCGTGATGACGCCTTTCGTGAAACAAGGCCAGCCGAAACAACCTCCCGAAACCAATTAACATATATAGTAATTCATAAGCAGTTATTAATAAGTAATAAATCCCAAAATAGAACGACTTAAAAGAAAGTGCGGAAACAAAACACAGCCCGACATCGGGTTGTCACCAGTCATGAGCATCTAAAATTCGCCTAAGAGTATGAAAAGACAACATTGTCTAATACGAACTAGGACAAACGGAATAAAAAGTAGGAAGTGAAGCATTGGGTTGCGAACTCCGAGCAACTACCTAGTCAACTCCAAACAGCCTGCTGGAAGCAAATCAACCCTTGCTAGCCTGACCTGAGACTCCTGAATTTGCACAAAGGGGTGCAGGGAGTAATGTGGGTACGCCAACTCAGTAAGTACTAAAAGTAAAAGCAACTGAGCGATAAGAAAACACGTAAATACACAGCAAAATGCTACGAGGCAGTGTAAACCAGAACAATACAGTAAAACAGTAAAAAGCTCATAAAAATGTTTTAGTTGGAAAAATCTCTTTAAAACAACTTTCAGCAGTTCAAACGAGTAAATGAAAACAAGTAGAAAAGATAGAAACCCAAATCGGCCCCTCAGGCAAAAAACCAACAGAACCAGCCCCTCGGGCTATCTCACAATCACTCGTACCAGCCCCTCGGGCTAAATCACATCACAAACTGGGTACCCACGCTCACTTAGGGTGTACAGACTCTGGGAGGAGCCCCTGACAGCCCAAGCGCAATAATAAGCCATCTCGTGGCATAACCAACAGGCTCTCGGCCTCGTATAAATCACAAGCCACCTCCTGGAATAGTAAATCTGGCCCTCGGCCTTTCATATATCACAGTCAGCACCACATGCTGCGGCGTGCAGCCCGATCCCATAGTATCCTCACAACACAGGCCCTCGGCCTTACTAGTCAGAATCTCACAAGCCACACGGGCAACAATAAAACATGATATTCAGCCCAGAAATAGCATTAAAATATCAAAAACGAGTAAAGATACCTGAGTTGTAAAAATAGGAGGGTATAGCATGACTGAATAAACATACTAAGTCAAAACAGTGAGGAATAGTAATAAAAATCCTGGCACGAGGCCCAAATATGGCATTCAGCCCAAACATGATGATAGCAAATAGTTTTTAATCAAATACGCAGAGAAACAATCATACGGGACAGACAAAGTCACAATCCCCAATGGTGCACGACCCCACGCTCGTCATTTAGCATGTACGTCACCTCAAAATAGCACAACGATGTGAAATCCGGGGTTTCATACCCTCAGGACAACATTTACACTCATTACTTACCTCTATCCGGTCCAACTCTAGCCCGCGATGCCTTTGCCTCTCGTCTCGGCCTCAACTCGCGTCGAATCTAACAAAAATCAGAATCACGACGTCAAAATATGCTAAGGGAACGAAACCCATGCAAAAATAATAAAATTACGACAACAATCCCGAAATTAACCAAACCCGACCCCCGGGCTCACGTCTCGGAATTGGACAAAATTAACATCAATGGAATCCTTATCTTCCCACCAGTTCATGCATATCAAATACTTCAAAACCGACCACAATTGACCCCTCAAATCCCTAGATTTAGGTCTCCAATTACCAAACCCTAACTTCTAATTTTCAGGCTTATTTTTCCACAAGTTTCATTATTAATTAGGTAGAAATCACATTAGGATTGAGTATTAAGTCCATAAATCTTACCTCCAAGTGTTCCTCCTTGATTCCTTCTTCAATCCTCTTCAAAAGCACTAAAATCGTACAAAAATGGTGAAGAAAAGGCTGAAAATCGCAAAGTCCATAATTTATATGTTCTGCCCAGCTAAACCGCTTATGCGGTACAAATCATGCACCTGCGGTCCCAGGTGCGCTTCAGCACAATTCACTTAAACGCTCAAAGGCCACACCTTCGGTCAGATCCCGCACCTGCGCTATCGCAGGTGCGCTCGAACAGCCGCTTCTGCAATTCCACCTCCCCATGGCCATTTCTGCATTTGCGACCCACTGGGCGCTTCTGCGAGCCCGCACCTGCGGTCCCCAAGCCGCAGGTGCGGTTATGACAGACTTCAGCTGTTTCAGCTGCCACTTTCCAACTCCAACTTCCCGTCAACCATCCAAAATTACCCCGAGGCCCCCGGGACCCTAACCAAAAGCACAGACAAGTCATATACTACCATCCAAACTTATACCAATCTTCAAAACACCTCAAACAATATCGAAACCACCAAAACACATCGGATTCAAGCCTAAGAACTCTAAAACTTCCGAATTTCACTTTTGATTAAAACGTCTATCAAACCTGGTCCGAATGACCTGAAATTTTGCACACATGTCCCAAATGACACAGCGGATCTACTGCAACTCCTGGAATTCCATTCTGACCCGTATATCAAAATCTCACCTATCAACCAGAAAACGTCAAAATTCGAATTTCGCCAATTCAAGCCTAAATCTACTACGAACGTCCAAAACATATTCCGATCACACTCCTAAGTCCTAAATAACCTCCGAAGCTATCCGAATCATCGGAATTTACATCTGAGCCCTATTTCACATAAGTCAATATCCGGTTGACTTCTCCAACTCAAGCTTTCTCAAAAGAGACTAAGTGTCTCAAACCTTACCAAACCCTCTTCGAACCCGAGCCAACCAACCCGATAACATATAATATAGTTGAACAAGGCAATAAGAAGAAGAAATGGGGAAAATAGAGCGGTAACTCATGAAACGATCGGCCGGGTCGTTACATGGTAGCCTATTGGCACGTTGTGGCATCATATGAGACTTTTGGTCATGTCACGGGTGGCTTGTTGCTTGAGCAATTCGTACTGGGTGATACAAGGTTATTGGACCTAGTATCAATGCAAGATTGTATGAAGTATATTAAAGAGCAAAGATCATTAATTGGTTTAGAATGAGGTAATGTTCTTGTCGGGAGTATAGACTCAATGATTTGTTGACTCGGCAGTTGGTTATGAATTTCTACACATCTCTTCCATCGTGGCAGTATTATGGGAGTTGGAATAAGACTTATATATATCATGAGGTGCATTGTGGGCATCAGATTCGGGAAATATCGGTTATTATGATCAGAGAATGTTATTATGGTCCGATGAATGATGTGGTGCATGGTGAGAATTTGGCTAAGGTATGAAGTCATGTTCTGGTACCTCGTGTAGTGATTGATACGGTGTTCATATATTAGAAGCAGGTCTGGAAGAGAATTTCCGGATGTTGGAATTGGGCTCTAAGCTTATTTGCTTGAATAAAAGGGAACATCTTCAGAATTGATCGAGCTAATGTGCTCAACTGGGTTGTAGTAGCACAGGTAGGTGCACGAAGTATTAAGCAGTGATTTCGGGCAATTCCAGCGCAGTTCTTAGCACGTTCGAGGACGAACGTATGTTTAAGTGGGAGAGAATGTAATGACCCGACCAACCGTTTTGAGCTTTAGTGCGTCATTCAGCAGTTTGAGGCCTTGAGCAGCTTCACTTCAGGTATTATGACTTGTACGCGTGGTCAGAATTTAATTCCGGGAAGATCGGAGTTTATTTGGAAAGAGAATTCTCATTTCGGAAGCTTTAAGTTGAATAAATTGACTAAGATTGGATTTTTGAGTAAATGACCTCGGAATCGGGATTTGAAGATTCTAACAGGTTCGTATGATGATTTTGGACTTGGGCGTATGCCTGAATCGGGTTTTGGGTGACCCGGGAGCGTTTTGGCGCTTATTGTGGAAGTTAGCATTTTTGGAAGAATTTCATAAATTTGGGTTGAAGCGCATTTTGATGCTATCGATGTCCGATTGGGATTTTGAGTCTGGGAATAGCTCTGTATGGTGATTCTGGTATTGGGAGCGCGATCGGAAGTGAATTCGGAGGTCTGTAGGTCATTTTGGAGTCATCTGGCTAAAGATAGAAATTTGAATGTGTTGATATCCAATTTTTCCCTGTATATTTTTTATATGCAAAATACTTTCAAAATAACATGTGTATGCATATATAAATGTGTCCAAATGTTTTAGTATTCTTCCTAATTTTTAAAAGATTTTTTAATCAATTTATTGCCCTATTTTAGCAGTATAAAAATCAATAATTATTCCTCAAATTATCATTTGGGTGATTAATTTATATTATTCTCATATTTATCCCAAAATATAGCTAAGGTGATTTTTACACATTTTTTTACAAATTTATTTAGTATTTTTAAAGCTAAATTGCATATAATTGCAATATTAGCCAAGTTTAAGAATTAATTGTGTTTATAATTATAATATTGATTCCAGTATTGTTAATTTAATATTTATGTATTGTTAATTAATTTAGCACCTTTAATTTGTTTTCAGAAATCATTTTACTATTTCTATAAAATAAAAAGGGAAAAAGTGGCTATTTAAAATCTAGCCTTATTTCATTTCAATTGTAGCCCAAATCGACCACCCCAGCTAACCGTATTTCAATCCCAATTGGACCGGACCAAATCCTAATTTTACCCGCCCATGAACCAATTAAAAAAACCCGTCCGGCTCCCCTTTTGATCCAGGCTGTTGATCATTTTGATCAACGGCCACAATTCCCCCTTCCTTTTTTAATTTCCGAACCCCCCTACCCTAAAATAATTTCACTTAATCAGCCGCCTCTAAACACCCCCTTCTCTCAAACTCTCTCGAACCTTCCTGGAACCCTAATCGTCTCCTACCACCTCCACCTTGAAACCCACCAGAAATCATGGCTTCTTAGGCCATTGGAGTCCTATACTCACCTCCTATTACTCCTATGTGCCTGGTACCTGAAGATTCGAGGTCTGACCTCGAAGGTTTTCATCCAGACCTTTGCCGGCTCGAGGTTTCACGACCATCTCCGGCCTTGCTCCGGCGTATCCTGGTCTTCTGAGCCTGATTCTAACTTCTCCGAGTGAGGTCAATGACCTTTTCAAAGCCTTTCTCATTATAGGGTTCTTCTTAAACCCTAACTCTTCGAGGTTTTTCTCCGATTCTTTTCAACACCCTTCTTTTACGATTTAGGGTTTTCTACAATGTGTTTAAGTATTTTATGATTTTTCTTCTTTGTTATTCGTGTGTTTGCCTCTGCTGTGTTCTCGTATCATCTTTTGCATGCTTCTCTTACTGTGTTTTCCTATACTATGGTCTCGTAGACTTCTCTACTGTATCTTTACCATGTTCTTATATGTTTATCTTACTGTGTTTTCCTATATGCTTTTCTGCTATACTTTTCGGGTGTTCTTGTGTTCTTCTACTGTATTTTCCTGCTAAGTTTTTAAGTTTCTCTGTTTGCCTTCTACTGAGCCCTGTTTAAGTTTCTTCTAAGCATGCTTTTTCTACTGTTCGTATCAGTATTTGCCATTATGTTCTTTGAATCCTTCTACTGTGATTGCATGTTACTTTGCTATCATATTCTTCATAAGTTCTGTTGTGGAAGAAGCCCGTCCTTTTCTGAAACTTCTGAACATGATTTTGATTCAATTGTCTGCCCTCTCATCCTTGCTTTATGGTTTGCTTGAACTAGGGTTTCCTTTCGAAACCCCTAACTCTGTCAGACTAACTTTGAGTCTCTGAACCGATTTTACACCTTTGTTTTCATACAATGTTGAACCTTTTACTGATTTTTACGAGGACATGACAAAGTTTCCTTCATGTTTAATGTGTCTGTATGCTTTTATATGTGATGAATCTTTCTTCAAAAAAGATTTTCAAACTTGTGATTGATTCAGAATTCCTTTTAAATAGGTCTAATTGATTTGTTTGCTGATTTTCCTTAAGTTAAAAAGCTTTCCCATATTTCTGACTTGGTTCATTCGTACAAAATCTCTGGCCTCAGATTTCCTGGCTGTTAATTGATTTTCTTTCCTTAAATTGTACAACCGTGTAGTTCAAAGACCTTGTCCTTAAATAGCCTTTATGTATTTGCCCCTAATTTACTACTTTGCACAAAGTGTTTGATTAATTTCTTTCCTTAATTGGTTTTACCCGTTTGAATCTGAATCCCTTAATTAAGGGAAGCCTTGTGTAATTGATTGACAATCAGTTTTCAAACTATTTTCTTACCTTATTTCCCCATGACTTTTGCACTATAAATACACGACTCTCTAACACACAGCACACACGATTAACAATCCTCCACTACTACTTTACAATCTCTTCTGAACTCTTACTAGCACTATCTTCTTGTCTATTATGAGGCTTTCACAAGACTACTGCACTTTCTCTTTGTTTGTTTCCTTTGAAACTAGTATGCTCTAATTTATGTTTCAGCATCATCACAATGTGTTTATATACAGCTTTTTGTATCCCTGCCTACTTTACTACTTCTGCAAAGTTAACTATTTGAACTAGCATGTTAATCTTTTCTGTTTGTTTCTGCTATGAATCCTTGCTCCCTATCCCCTTATGTGCTGTGAGTTGCAGTTTAAAACATGGCAATGTGCAAGTTAATGTCTATGGTTTGAACTTGATCCCTTAAAGGATACTAACTTCTAAACAATGTATTCTAACAGGCTTATGGGGTAGGCCAGCATTCCTAATTGCTGAGTATGCCCCACCAGCCTGCCTTTGCTTTTCCTTTATTATCTCCCCATTCCCTATACCCCTATGTGTATTGATCACGCCCAACTCTAGTCCTAAAAAGGATAAGCGGTCGCTGCAAATATAATCCGGTCTAATAGTCCGGAGTCGAATCCCGCAGAGAATAAAGGCTTAGTTGTATCTATTTAATATCACCAAGAAGAGAAGATTGAAAATAAATAAACAGCTGAAAACTAACTATGCTTGAATTGTAAATAATTAGAATAGAGGTCTAAGGTAATGGCTTCCCCCGTTGTTGATTTCCTTGGTTGTATGTTTCTTATAGCGTTGACTTAGTTTCCTCTATCAATCATGAACTCTCCAGCTATCATAAATCTCTCTCAAGCAATTATGATAATTTACTAGACGCACTCTCTCAAGCTACGCTAGCTAGATTCGCATTACAGTTCACTTAGATCGCACCCGAGGTATCGTTATCTCTAATCCAACCTCTAAACCCTCGGTTATGACTCTCGCCTATACTCCGGGAGTGATGTTGTTCAAACAACTACCTAAATATGCACTCTCTCTCAAGCAGATACATAATATATAGGAACGGCTAATTGAGGATCCTTTCAATTAACCACAATCAAAACATAGTTGAACAAATAGAGATTAAACTAATTCAAATCTATATTACTTATAACAACCAATTCATCCCCAACGGGTTTCATAAAAACCTTAGATAACAAATTAGCTATTCATAATAGTATGTAAAACTACAATATCAAAATTCATACCCAACAATGAAAAATAAGAAGAGGAAGGAAAAACTTGTTGAAGAATTCCCCGCCTTGCTCTCAATGTGTTCTTGCCTCCTTAGGTCTAATTTGTGTCCAAAATATGTCGCTTCCTTGTTCTTGGCTGGCCTCCTTTGTTTAATATAGGGTTTAGGGCTTAAAATCCCATGTTTTGCACTTTGGTCCCAGAAATTTTCGCTTCCTGCCGCGGTCCCACCGCGGTTACGCCGGGACCGCGGCCAAATAGGCCCTCTGAATCTTTGGTAATGTTTTGCTGCGGTGTTCTACCGCTGTCCCACCATAATCTCGGTTTACCCTCTTCCATTTGGAATTTGGAAAAACGTAAAACATGAAAGTTGTAGCCCTTTGAGTTAGCTTTCCTACCATATATTGTGAAGCCCAAATGGAGTTCTGAGCAAAAAGTTATGTCTATCTTACTAGACAGTGCGCAATATGCCTCCTCGAGTCTTCGTTCGTACTTAATTATCAAATTTGACCCCCAAACATGATCCCGGCTTAATTCCTTGAACTTTTACTCAAACTTTAAAGCTCCAAATCACTTAAATTCATTCTATAACATCTATATAGCTCGGAATCACACCTACAAGGCATAAAACACACAATTAGTGCAAAACAATAGCGATTAAAGCTCAAACTCAATTAAAGTGCAGTAAACTGAGTGTAATAAGCGACTAAAATACGTAATTATAGCCTATCATCATGTATCAATGTGAATTTTTCCGTTTCCCCTTTCTCCTTTCAGAATCCTGCACTTGCACCCTCTCTTAGTTCCTAAGTTCTGCCCCCTCTTGTGAGCCTTGCCTTGGGACCCTGAGTTCCCTCTGAACTTGGACACTTGAGGGCTGGCTATTCCACACTTCACTATGTCCTAGTCTGGTAATGTATTTGGGGTCTAAGCATTGCCCGGAGTTCATGTGAGGCTCTTAGGGAACTCTGACACACCCCTAAATAATATAAAGGCTTTGAAATCTAATCTTTGGAGTTGGCTTCATACTTCAGACAAGAAGTCTGAATCAGGCTCTCCTTGGTTGTAATTTTCAATTTCTGATGTATTTTCTTTACTTTATTTTCTTTGGACTATAATAACTTTGTAATAAACTTTTGGGGATGATTAGTGAAAAGGGAGGGGTAACCATGCATGTACATGGGTAGATAACTTGCCAATAGGAATCTCTAATTTCTGCATTTTTCATATAGTTACCATGCCTATAAGACTTCTGCATTTTTCTATAGTTACCATGCGTATAAGATTTCCGCATTTTTCATGTAGTTACCATGCCTATAAGACTTCCGCATTTTTCATGTAGTTACCATGCCTATAAGACTCTTTTTGCATTTTTCATATAGCTACCATGCCTATAAGCATTTCTGCATTCTCATTTAGTTACCGTGTCTATAAGGACTTCTGCATTCTCATTTAGTTACCATGTCTATAAGAACTTCAGCATTCTCATTTAGATGCCATGACTATAGGGATCCTGCACTTTCATGTAGATATTATGTCTATAGCTTCTGCCCACGCATGTAGAAAATATGCCTATAGGTCCTTTCTGATTCTTGCATACCTGCTTTTCACTAGGCAAAGTTATCTGTAGGTCCTAATAACTGAAAAAATGTAATCAGATATCACATCACGCTTAGATATCATGTTATCGAATTTATGTACTCTTCTATGTCTATAACAACGTTTTAAGTTGACAAACACATAGAAAGCATGCCTATAGGGGTTCTAATTCAAATCTGAATCGCCTCACTCGTTTGTAAGTTTTAAACTGTCAGTAGTAATGCATTATCAATTGCAGAACTCATACTCCTTTTGTCAAAACTGGCAACCTTTTCCTAAATCAATCTGCAATCAGCTTACCTCCTTGTTTCTGAAATCAGTAGATATCATGCCTATAGGTTCCGTCTAACACTTAGGCAAGCCTTAGGGTAAAAGTTATAAACTGCATCAGTCTCTATCAATTACGACCAGCAAGCAAGCCTAATTCGGACTTCTTATCTGGAAATATGTGATAAATCAGCCCGCCCCAGCTTTTAAGTTTTAATCAAACCCTTAAATAGTACGTGCAAGACATGCTAAACTATGTGCTTTTCTTTGCTTAAAGGAGGTCTGTTGGAGCCTTATTTGTTTATGTGCTTTCCCCATACTTGTTATATGTGTTCTTGCTGTCGCCTTAGTATTTTTACCTTTGAAACTATGAAAGCCCAACATCCCTTCCCTTTAGGATTAGTAGTCCTAAATGCCTCCGGGACTGATAGGATTGGGGCAGGTAATAGAATCCAATAAGAAAACGAGACTATTCCGCGCTTTAATACCTTAACGGGGTGGGAAAGGGTAGATGTGGATATGATGACCACGCGATAACACCACGTGTATAAGTGATTACCGGGTGTTGTGTGGGGTGATCCATATTATTTGTAAACCTAGGACCCCCCTCTCTTTTACTTGTTTATTTCATTGTTTACTTTCAAATTTCAAATTGTTTTTTCTAAAAATTCAGCTTTCCTTCCGTTTCTTTTAACTTCATCAATTTGCAACCATTATGTGAAATCCCCTCTTATTTGAAAGTCGTACTTGCTTACGTGTTATTTGTACTTAAAGTCACAACAATAGCTTGGCCTGGAACCACACTAGTGGATTATGAGGGGTGCCTAACACCTTCCCCTTGGAATAATTTCAAGCCCTTACCCAATCTCTGGTTATCCAAACAAAAACCCTTCTTAGTGTCCTAATGCACTTAAATCATTAGGTGGCAACTCTCCAATTCTCTTAAACCCAATTCCCAAAAGGGAACGAGTTGTCCTCCCAAATGTCATAAACCCGATTTCGCGAGAAAAATGGGGCGCGACAGCATGGCGACTCTGTTGGGGATATTCCTTTAGGCTTTTACCATTTCAAACTATTACTGTGACTTTACATTTCTTATGTGCCTTTATTTTTTTAATCTGTTTAAGTATTTAATTCCTTCTCCTATTGCAAAAACCGACTCGTTTCTTTGTTTCTTTCCTTTATTTCTTTACTGCTTTCCTTTACTACTATTTTTAAATTATGAGGACATATTGTAATTATTGCTTTTGTGACGTGCAAATACATGACAACCTGTTTTAATTATTGCATAACCATGTTTTCAACATCATATTCCACTCGTGCCAAACAAAATACCATAGCAACGCTTATAATGAGTGGTTGCGCCCGTCCAATATTATCACCCCCTGAATCCGGCAAAGGCATATTTGCGGTAAAACCAGTCGATCAACGGTGTAGTCGAAGGTTCCGCGCATTTCCCTCTTGAGTTGTCCTCTCAAGGGTACCGATCTAATACCCCATAGAAACCTTACTCTGTTTAGTTGTTCATGCATCATGGTCAAATCTAGCCGAGTCAGTCATGTTGTCCGCATAATGACTCTTTAAGATAGCCTTGTCCAAAGTCCATCGGGTTTTCCCAAAATCCAAACGGACACTACCACGTTTTGTGCATTTATTTGGAGAACTGAAATGCTTTTATGCCAATTGTTGATATTAAATAGTCGAGTCTGGTAGGGGTAAGGGCCTAACCTTTTTGTCTTGCAGAAATATGAGGCACGAAGTCCCTAGATTCGGCATAGTCACCCACATCCACCCCAAACTGCTAAGCTGGTGGAAGGATCTTCATTCCAGCAATCAGACTTTTGTCCGGAAATACCTGGGAAACCGACCTTCTCTCTTGGAAATTCAACCCAACAACAAAAATCATAGATGCTGCCACCCTATTCTGGGATTGTGATAGGTCTGTGTTCCACTTCGGAGACATTGAGGACTGCTGAAGGAAATGAAGGCGGACATCTGGCCAGAGCCTACTTGCTACTAGGACTGCGCGAGCTGGGAGAGCTGTTCGATGGAGTCAACAATGCCGACTCTGGGGAAGGTCCCTCCGAGACCAAATAGATAGGAATTTTCATTTTTTTCTGTAATAAGGCCAATGGCCATTAGTGACTTTTTATTTTCTTATTATTTAATGTCGTTTTGGGATTCGTCTATCTTTTATCAATAAAATGAGGCATTTAGCATTCTATGTTCTCCAAAATTAACTTGTCGCTAGGCCTACCTCGGGCACAACGAGGTCCCCAAAATTAGGACGCGCTTTATATTTCAGCACTACGTGTATAAATATTGCAACATTTTTTTAACCCTTACTGACTTGTTACCTTTTGTTTTTACTTTTTGTTTATTCCCCTCCCCAAAGGTTAGTTCGTGAACTCTGGCAACGTCATCATATTTTACGAGATCCAGGGCCCTCCACCTACTCCTCCTCCCAGTCCTATCAGACACAAAAACAAAGAATAAATGGAAGATTCGAACAACTCAGCTGAACGGGTAGAGGTCACTCATGGCATTCTGGTCCGCAAGGAGAATGCAACCCAACTAGAACAAAAGCTGTCGAAGTTTCAAGAAGAACTTGATCAAGTCCGGGATCTGGCAAATCTGTCATTTTCCCTCACCACTCCAGAGGTTACTTTCCCAAATACTTAGAATCCTGTATCTCCACAAAACATCCCAAAGCAACAAAACCATCCCGCTCCTCACCACCACTGCAATACCTGTCATACCTCAAATAACACCCCACTGCTCATCCCAGAACACCAGAACTCCACAAACGACCACTGCCACACCCAACATAATACCCCCATCTACGTGGAGACTATGCCACACTCCACCCAACCCATCTCAAGCACACCTGAGTCCAAGGATAAGGACTTGCTCATCAAAAATTTGGCCGAAGAGCTTAAAAAATTGACTAGCAGAATTCAAGGCGTTGAAGGTAGTAAAGGAATTGAGGGGCTAAACTATGAAGATCTTTGCATACAGCCCGACGTCGAACTTCCCTAGGGGTACAAACCTCCCAAGTTCGAGATGTTTGATGGTACAGGGGATCCAAGGGTTCACTTGAGAACATACTGTGACAAGCTGGTCGGAGTAGGAAGAGACGAGAAAATCCGCATGAAGCTTTTTATGAGGAGCCTGAAGGGAGACGCTTTATCTTGGTACATTAGCCAAGGTCCAAAGAAGTGGTCAAACTGGGTAAGCATGGCGTCCGATTTTATGGACAAATTCAGGTTCAACACAGAGAATGCACCAGATGTGTTCTATATCTAAAACTTGAAGAAGAAACCCACCGAGACCTTCCGTGAGTATGCTACTCGATCGAGATCAGAAGCTGCTAAGGTTAGGCCTGCTTTGGAAGAAGAGCAAATGAACAAATTCTTCGTTCGGGCCCAAGACCCACAGTATTATGAGAGGCTGATGCTGATTGAGAATCATAAATTTTCTGATACCATCAAGCTAGGAGAAAGGATCGAGGAAGGCATCAAGAGTGGTATGGTCACGAACTTTGAAGCCTTGTAGGCTACCAATAAGTCTTTACAGTCTGGTGGTACGTCCAAGAAAAGGGACGTAGGTGCTGTAATGGTTGCATAGAGGACCAAATCCCCTATCAAATACCAAACCTATCCAATGCCTCCACCCATATATCAACCTACCCCAAATTACCAAGCACCCTTACCCACTTACCAAACTCCACCACCCACTTATCAATCAGCTCCACCTCCCGCATATCAGCCCACTTCACCCAAATAATCCCAACCAGCACATGTTTACCAAGCCTACAACACCCAACCATCCCACTATCGATCACCTCCCCCACGTCAAAACTTCCCTAGACCACGACCAAATGTCGACCGCAGACCTCCCAAACAATATACCGCCATTGCTGAACCAATTGACCAGATCTACGAAAGACTCAAAGCTGCTGGTTATGTCACCCCTATCCCTGCCATAACCCCAGAAAACCCTTCTCAGTGGGTCAATCAAAATAAATCATGTGCATACCATTCCGGCATGAAAGGACATACCATTGATGAATGCTGCTCTCTGAAGGATAAGATCCAGACTTTGATTGACAACAAGATAATTATAGCAAAGGAAACTGCTCCGAATGTCCGCACTAACCCTCTGCCAAACCACAAGGGCGGAAGTGTTCACATAATCGAGATAGAGGACGACTGGGACCCCAAGGGATCAATTGGTTTAATCACAGAAGGCGACGATCCAAAGAAGCCAGTAGTCACCCTTAATCCGATTGTGGTCCAGATTCAGCCTTCTGGGGACGCCGAGGTAAACATGTCCATGCCACTCAAGTTTGAAGCACCATCCTCGGCAAAGATGCCAGCGCCGATTGAAGTTGAGTTTATGTCGCCAGCAAACGCGCCTACACCCTTCGAAGTTACAGTTTTACCGCCTAAGGGGCCTGCTCCGTTCGGGGTAAAGATAGCCACACCAATTCCAGTGGCAATGTCAGACATAACAACCGTTCCATACAAAGGCTATACCATAGGACTACACAGCTGAAGCCAGAAGAAAGGGAAAGGTCAAGTTTGGGGAGGCCGTTACGGCACAGGGTATGACAAGAACCGGTAGAGTTTACACCCCGGAGCATTTGGCTGAGTCAAGCAAGCAGACCTCTAGTCGGACAACCATCACTGAAACTGGTGCCGACGATCTTTGGAGAAAGATACAAGCCAAAGAATACTTAGTCATTGATTAGCTGAACAAAACACCGGCACAGATTTCTATCCTCGCCTTGCTACAAAGTTCCGATGCACATAAGAATGCCTTGTTAAGAGTGCTGAGCGAGGCATATGTACCAAGTAACATCACCGACGAAGAGATGGCAAACATGGTAGGCCAGGTATCGGAAAGTCACAAGATCACTTTTCATGAAGATGAGCTGCTGCTAGAAGGTTGAGTGACAACAAGGCATTGCACATCACCGTGCAGTGCGAAGATTATTTATCACCAGGATCTTCATTGACGGAGGGTCCAGCCTCAACATTTGTCACTGGTAACACTCAGAAGGGGCTGCATGAGATCAACAACGGGGCTATCAAGGTCAAAGCTTTCGACAGTTCTCAAAGGTCCACCATTGGGGAAATTAGCTTGTGTTTGCAAATGGGGCCTACTTTGTTCGATGTAGACTTTCAAGTAATAGACGTGCCAGGATCTTACAATTTGTTGTTGGGACGACCGTGGATTTATGCCGCTAGGGCTGTAGTGTCAACACTACATCAGGTGGTGAAGTTTGAGTGGAACCACCAAGAGGTGATCATTCACGGCGACGGTAGCAATCCCATATACAGTCGCCAGACTATCCCAGCAATAGGAGGCAGAAGAAGGATAGGCGGGGAATCTTACCACCACATAGAGCGAGTCAACGCCGTTGATAACGATAAATGGTGGGGCAACAAAATTGAAAGCATACTAA
Source organism: Nicotiana attenuata (assembly GCF_001879085.1). NCBI lineage: Eukaryota > Viridiplantae > Streptophyta > Magnoliopsida > Solanales > Solanaceae > Nicotiana > Nicotiana attenuata. Next base: position 235,490 of record NW_017670906.1, on the reverse strand, counting down.
ACTGGAGCGGATATGAACCTGGCAAGGGACTTGGCAAAATCTCCAAAGAATCACCAAGCCCGTCAAGATCAAGAAACATGGCACCACCTTCGGATTAGGGTATGAGTATACCTGGAAAGAATTCAACGACTGGTCGCCACCATGGCGCGGTCCTTACTACCCATTGGAGCAGCCAATACCCCGCTTGGAGCAGACTTTCCAACCAGCCGAAGTTATCTATGAGTCAGAAGAAGAGGAAGCATTGGCAGCAGTCAGGAATTTGTTCTTAGAAGACGATAATATGGATTATTGTGTTGTTTTCGAGGAGGAGGGGGAGGAAGGCCCTTCCATACAAGCTGTAAGTAGAGGAGCATGCCTCAATAACTGGACTATCAGAACCACCAGAGCCCGACGAGCCTCGGGGCAGCAAGGCTGAACAAGCATCATGCACTATTTTACTTTACTAGTTGACTTTCCTTTCGCATTTTTTATTTCGCAAGAAAGAGCTCAAATGTTCAAAAATAGTTATGGAATTTATCAAAGCATTTCAGTTTTCTTATAAATCTTACTCTTATTATTTTCTCTCATTACTTTACTTATACAGCATTACTATTACTTATCTTGATAAACCAATGACTGTGACATGCAACGAGACAACGCAATAAACAGACATAGATTCAGAGGAAGATGATATACCAGAAGAGATTATTAAAGAAGTTGAGAATTTTGAGAACAGACCTAAGCCAACCTGGACGAGACTGAGATTGTTAACCTGGGAGATGCAGAAAACATCAAAGAAACACGAATCGGCGTTCATTTGTCACCATCAGAAAAGGAAGAATACACAGAGTTTCTAAGAGAATATGAGGACATATTCGCTTGGTCGTATGATGACATGACTGGTCTGAGTAAATCTATTGTGTCTCGCAAATTGCCAATCGATCCAGCTTGTCCGCCAGTAAAACAGAAGCTCAGAAAGTTCAAGCCAGACATGAGTTTGAAAATCAAGGAAGAAGTCACTAAACAGGTCAAAGCTAAGGTTCTTAGGGTAGTGGAATATCCAACGTGGTTAGCCAACATTATGCCAGTACCGAAGAAGGACGGGAAGGTTAGAGTCTGTGTCGACTACCGGGATTTCAATTGGGCCAGTCCAAAAGACGACTTCCCCTTGCCAACCATACACATCCTGATCAACAACTGCGCCAAGCATGAGTTGTAGTCATTTGTGGATTGTTTCGCTGGTTATCATTAGATCTGGATGGACGAGGAAGATGCTGAGAAAACGGCTTTCATTACGCCGTGGGGAATGCACTGCTAAAAGATGATGCCATTTGGCCTTAAGAACGCAGGGGCCACCTACATGAGGGCCATGACTACCATTTTTCATGACATGATACACAAGGAGATCGAAGTATATGTGGATGATGTCATCATCAAGTCCAAGAAAGCCACTGATCACATGGAAGATCTGAGGAAGTTTTTCAACAGACTGAGAAGATACAACCTGAAACTGAATCCCGCAAAGTGTGCATTCGGGGTTCCAACTGGAAAATTGCTTGGGTTTATTGTGAGTCACCGGGGAATAGAGCTGGATCCATCAAAGATCAAAGCCATTCAAGAATTGCCACCGCCAAGGAACAAAAAGGATGTAATGAGTTTCCTGGGGAGACTTAACTACATCAGCCGGTTCATAGCACAATCTACAGTTATCTNATCAAGGAGCAGAGATTGCAAATATACCAGTCAGAAATCCACAGATTAATGACTGAGTTCGACGAGTGCCGCTTCGAACAAGTTCCGAGGGCACGGAACGTTGAAGCAGACGGTCTAGCAAAATTGGCCGCAGCCACTAAAAACTTCAACAAAGAAAGTGTGGTCACCCTCCTCCATTCAGCCATTGATCACCCTGAGGTACTCTCTTTAAATTTGACTTGGGACTGGCGCAACCAATTTGTATCCTATCTGCAGGATGGAACACTCCCACTCGACAAAAAAGAAGCCAAGAAGCTCCGCGTACAGGCCGCCCGGTATTGCCTGATAAACCACGAGCTCTACAAAAGGACGTTTGGTGGACCCCAAGCCAAGTGCTTAGGGCCGCACCAAACGAGGCTAGTGCTCGAAGAGGTACACGAAGGTCACTGCGGCGCCCACACAGGTAACCGCGCCCTCGTGCACTACATAATACGGGCCGGCTATTATTGGCCCACTATGAAGAAAGACGCAGCAGAATATGTTCGCCGATGCGAACAATGCCAAAAGTGTGCCCCCATGATACACCAACCAGGAAAACCACTTCACTCAGTCACTTCCCCATGGCCTTTCATCAAATGGGGAATGGACATAGTCGGTCCCCTACCAGCGGGACGAGGAAAGGTACGATTTCTATTAGTTTTAACTGACTATTTTTCCAAGTGGGTGGAAGCAGGTGCGTACGCCCAAATACGCGAACAGGAAGTCATCGCCTTCATATGGAAGAATATCATCTGCCGTTTCGGCATCCCCAAGGAAATCAGCTGCGACAACGGATGACAGTTCATCGGCCAAAAGACGACAGAGTTCTTCGACAAATGGCATATTAAGCGAATACTCTCCACGCCATATCACCCCGCCGCCAACGGCTAAGCAGAGTCTTCCAATAAAACAAAACTGAACATACTGAAGAAGAAACTCGAGGAAGCCAAAGGGCTATGGCCCGAGCTACTACCAGAAGTGTTGTGGGCACACCAGACCACACCCAAATCCTCCACAGGAGAAACACCGTACTCACTGGTCTACGAAACCGACGCGGTCATACCAGTCGAAGTCGGCGAACCAAGCTTGAGGTATTCACATACCAGCGGAGCAGAGAACGACATAAACAGACTTCAAGACCTCGATGTGGCCGAGGAAAGAAGAGAAATGGCCCACATGAGAATGGTGGCTCAGAAACAACAAGTCGAAAGATACTACAACAAGAGAGCCAAAATAAGATCACTCAGAGTGGGAGACTACGTCCTCAAAGCCAAAACGTTGGCATCAAAAGACCCAAGCGAAGGAAAACTGGGCACCAACTGGGACGGACCCTACAAAATCACAGTAGCAGCAAGTAAAGGAGCATTTCAATTAGAAACAATGGAAGGAAAAACGCTCCAAAACAATTGGAACGTCGCCCATCTCAAGTATTTCCATTTCTGAAAGGCGTCTCCCGAGTCGCACTCTTTTTCCCTTACCCGAGTTTTGTCCCAATAGGGTTTTCTCGGGGAGGTTTTTAACGAGGCGGCAGAGGGGACACCTGGAGATATTTGCGGAACAAGTTTATCATACCAGCCACTCCATACGCTCTCCTGACTGACATGACAAAGGGACTGGACTAGCATGATCTCCAATGTATAAACGGCTAAGGCCATCTCGAATGAATGAACGGCTAAGGCCATCTCCAATGTATAAACGGCTAAGGCCATCTCCAATGTATAAACGGCTAAGGCCATCTCCAACGTGTAAACGGCTAAGGCCATCTCCAACGTTTAAACGTCTAAGGCCATCTCCAACGTGCAAACGGCTAAGGCCATCTCCAATGAATGAACGGCTAAGGCCATCTCCAATGTATAAACGGCTAAGGCCATCTCCAATGTATAAACGGCTAAGGCCATCTCCAACGTGTAAACGGCTAAGGCCATCTCCAACGTGCAAACGGCTAAGGCCATCTCTTATGTATAAACGGCTAAGGCCATCGTCGTCGATAAGTCGACCCAGCTCGACTACGACAAACTAGTAATTCGACGACAATCGAAGTTACGTACATGGCTAAGGCCATCGACAGTATTATGGCTCAGGCCATCGTCGTCAATAAGTCGACCCAGCTCGACTACGACAAGCAAGTAATTCGACGACAATCGAAGTTACGTACATGGATAAAGCCATCGACAGTATTATGGCTCAGGCCATCGTCGTCAATAAGTCGACCCAACTCGACTACGACAAGCAAGTAATTCGATGACAGTCGAAGTTACGTACACGGATAAGGCCATCGACAGTATTATGGCTCAGGCCGCCGTCGTCAATAAGTCGACCCAGCTCGACTACGACAAGCAAGTAATTCGACGACAGTCGAAGTTATGTACACGGCTAAGGCCATTGACAACATTATGGCTCAGGCCATCGTCGTCAATAAGTCGACCCAGCTCGACTACGACAAGCAAGTAATTCAACGACACTCGAAGTTACGTACACGGCTAAGGCCATCGACAGCATTGTGGCTAAGGCCATTGTCGTCAATAAATCGACCCAGCTCGACCACTACAAACAAGTAATTCGATGACAGTCGAAGTTATGTACATGGCTAAGGCCATCGACAGTATTATGGCTAAGGCCATCGTCGCCAACAGTCGTCAATCCTATTCGACTACGACGAAAGGCACTGAAATAACAATTGAAGTGATGCCATTATTAGCTAAAGCCACCACTATCTAGCGTCGAAGCCGCATCCTATCGGCGGATAACACAGACAACATTCGAGAAACACACTGAAAATCCTACAAGTAAGTGAGCACCCACTCTGTGGAGACGAGGTACCAAAAATAAAAGATACAAAAGGAAAAGAATGACAGCAAAAGTACGACTTTCATTATCATTCAAAAATGTATGTACACCTGACCTTACAAAAGGTCCCATTTACATTCCAAAATACAACAAAACAAAATTGCTACACGTCTTAAGAGGCTTCGCCGCTTCGACCGTCGTCCCCCGCCTGACTGCCACCTTGTTCATCGCCGCTCCCGGGTTGATAAGTTGCAGAGATCCAAGAGCCAGATTCTAAACGGTTGACGTCTTCGGAGTTATAGCCCGCCCGGTCTGGGGAGTCAAAACTATACCCATAGGTTTCGCGGGCGACGCGGGCTACGCGCCGTTGCTCCTGAACCTCCGCCTCAGTGGCTCGACCCGCAGCCAAGAACTCCTCGAATACGACTAATCTGGCCTCGGCGTATACCCACATATCATGCGCCTCACGATGCGCATCCTCATCAGGCCTTGGTGCAGCAGTCCGCTTAAGGACTTCAATCTCAGCCGCCCTGGCATCGAGTTCGACGATCAAAGCAGCGACCTTGGTCCGCAAATCAGCAGCTTCCGCCGCTACCCCATGGCTAACCTCCAATTCTTCCTTCGACTGAAGAAGAGTCTCCAGCTCAATGTTCCGAGCCAGAGCAGTCATCAGCTACTCATCGACCTGCTCCATCTCGGCCACCCTCCGTTTTAGTTGGGCCTCCGATTGTTCAAGGCCCTCACGGAACACCCGAAATTCCGGGTCCCGCTTAAGTAGGTCCGTCAGCGCCCGATGCTTGGCACGGCACCGTTGGTACTTCTTCGCCATCTTGTTGAAAATGGCTGCCTTCTTTTGCGCCCGCCGCCTCCTCTTCACCTCCAAAATGAGAGTCTAAAAAGGAGAAGAAAAAGAGGAAAGGCAAGTCAGTACGCATCAAAGTTAGCCTTACGGCACACAAAGAAAA